>NC_087376.1:27778015-28078015 GCF_031761385.1 Necator americanus
TACATATGTTTAGAAACTTTATGCACGTCTTCCTCAACATCTAATCTCCTACTTATTATCCCCTTAGTATCGTGTAAATAAATAATTTCTATTCGACAAACCCCATTTATTAGTCGGTTTTTGAGGATTTTTTTTACACAACAGCCGAAATATCCATACTCTCTCGTATGTTATGCAAAAGTCATCCGATATTCTGTTTTCACCGATGTCCCATCTACTTCCAATAAATTGAGCCAGGTTATATTTGAATAACCAAAAACCGAGAAAATTAATCTGTTTTCGATTTTCGGCAGTAGGGTATCTGATTACTATAGTAGCAAACACATACTACATTCTCAGCTTATAGTATAATGAAGTTTTGGTCAATATTAGCTCAAGAAGATATCCAAGAACATTCCAGAAATTATTTATAGAATAAGAAAGTATGCTATAAGTGAAGATACACTCAAGGAGAGTCGTTTTCAAGGGTAAACTGGAAACTTCGAAAATATTTAGTGATTTTGGATGGAAAAAGTCGCATCAAACATATTTAGGCCGACCCTTATAACGTACAACCTTCTTCCAGTTTGCTCTTTGAAATTTGATCTATGTAACGTGATTCCTTTTCATTTGACCACGGGTCTATTTTCCGGAAGTTTTGCTTCTGTGGAAGGAAATAAAGAAAAATTGGAAGAGCTAAGTGTAAAATGTTAAAGAGCGAATTTTTCTAAAGAAGATCTATTTAAGAACATGATTCATAAAGGGCAGTAGAAAATCCTCCTGAGTCTAACCAGGGATACATTTCAAAAAATGATAGCATTATTCCGCTCTGGTAACCAAGTTTGCGGGATTATATATCATACAAATACATAGATTCCTCAATACTTAATTGCTCTGTTGATGATCATTTCTTTTTTTTTAAACATACGCACTTTTAGAACTTGCACTTTCCGTTACTGTTAGCTGATTTTCAATGCTTTTATGCAATTTGTAATGGAAATATCCTCCAGAATTCACAGGAGAAGCAAGAATTATTAAATGAATTGGATATTGAATATCATAGATATGGAGATATGTGTATTGAAAGATGTAATGTGAAGAAGCACATTAGTCCATAAACAATAGTAATTTGATTTTGAAAATATTTCAGAAGTATTATTGAATTTTAAAAGACGTGACTGAAAAAAGACGATTTCAAATACGCTGCGTTTTGCAACCTTCTAGGAAATCCAAGTGAGGAATGTTGCATTTTCAGGATTAGAAGGTAGAAATAGGAAATTACAGCTTTTTTTGAAAACATAAACTAGTGATCTTGTTCCGAATCCTCCTTTTACTTAGTCGCAGAGAAAATAAATCCAAATCCCTCAAAAACATCTCACTTCTCTTAGACAGTTTTCTTAAAGTTCCCGGGGCAATATATGCGTACATGTACTTGGATAAGCTGATCAAACTCTGTGTTACCATGTACCAGGCACAGCGCCATCCTTCTTTGATAGTTAACCAATGGTTTCTGGAAAGAACTGACATCTCTTCGCTTAAAGTGCAACATTGCAATGCGTTCGTACATTTGAATGACTTGCAATCTAATGCCCATTCAATAATGAAACTCACAAATAATTTTTAAGCATCAACAAAAATAGACGTAGTTCTCAGTAGCTAAGCAGCAAATTACCATCTTTAATTCCCCTAAATGGCACTTAATATTTTTTTTTGTTCACTAATTTCAAAATTTACAACGTTGAAAACAGCAGAGGAAAAAGTGGACGCAGTTAGTAGGTTTACAGCACCACCCATTACTAATTAGTACTACTTACTAAGAATAATTTTCGCTAATAATTTGTGTGATTTGAAATGACTATTTACCCTTCTTTGACAGGATTAATTTTTAACTCCGTGATGGCAGAAGAATTCGTATATTATGTACGCTTTTAGAGCTCATTTTCCTGAATAAACAATGCATAATTTTTTTCCTAGAATCACAATTAGAACCATAATAAAAAGACCGATACCAGATGGCTTAGTTTATTATGTGGAATGGTGAGTAGAACTTGTTATCCAGGTTCATTGTAAAAACTGGTGGTGGTGGACTAGGAGGTTTTCTTCCCCGTGGAGTGGTTTCAAAATGACATAGCTGCGTTAAACATCTGCTATGACATGACAACTTGTTTCCGCCTACGGATTTCAGAAAAATAAGAAAATGAGTAGGCCGATCTCGTCTACTTAATAGACAGATCTAAGATTAGAAAGATGTACAAAAAAAAAGAAAAAAAGAAAAAGCTAAGTTAAGTTCAATGAGAGGATATCTCTGTGAACATCAAATGAAAATAATAATAAAATTTTAGACGGTAGAAAAAATCCTAGTAATTCTGAAGTTCTACCTAAACTCGTTTATGCAATATTTCAACATTTACAAGGTTAATTCAGTAGTTTTTTATGTTGTTTTTATTATACTTTACCAGCTAAGGGAAAATCAATATGAAAATCATTATAGAAATCGATATGATAACAACTTTCCTCTCGTGGCATACTTTTAGGATGCATTTTTTATGACGCTATTGATGGCATGAGCTTACCTTCAATAAATAATTATTTATCCACTTATACATAAACACGAATGCTTTTTTCACTGGTCGGAATTCAAAGAAATCCAGATCATTGCTCGAATTACAATAGAAGCAATATTCGCTAACATTTAAACTTTTGTTGAATAATAATAATAATATGATAATAATGATTGGCAGTATTATTTCATACTATCAAGTGGCTTAACTGCGTTTGGTATCACTGAAGAATAAATTCAAATAAACTCTAATCAAATTATAAAAATTTATTTGAATAAATTCTACAACAGCATTTTCTAGTAAGTTTCCAAATAGACATCAAAAGGTTATGTCAATAAAGTAACTATCAATAGACCCTTTTCCATTCCGCTTTTATTGCCTGAAGGATAATTTTTGCTATAGTACATGCCCTTAATAATCGTGAGCTTAAGAATAAGAATTAGAAATTTTAAAAAAGTGTCGATCATGTATGCACTGCGGCGTTCCATAGTTATTTTTATTTTTGTTCTGTACTTTATCACAATTTGTACAAAATTTAAAACTACGAATATGGGGGTATCGATTAAATTTAGGTCCACATACTTTTTCTAAAGAACGGTCCTGAAACTAGAATTACTGTTTCCCAAGCACAAACATGGGGAGGTGTTGGCAAATACGGGAATACAGTTATTATAAGCTAGTAATCTTCTAATATCTGTATAATATATATATATATATACTTTATTTTATACTATTTTGGTAACACCTTATGCTTTTAAGTATTTTGCGTGTTATTCTTAGTGTGACACACAATGCTATTACATATTTTTCACGGTAAAAACTGTGTATACTCTCCATAATGCCACCAAATATTTATTTTTCAGTTCTCCTGATCTGACAATGTTAACAGACACGTGTGGTGAAATCCTTTTTTATGAATGTGGATTCCTTGGAAAAAAAAAATCCCCTTTCTTTCCGAATTGAAAGTATTTAAATTAGTTGCTAGCATAACGGAGAAGGTAAAATGAGCCTACAATGAGATTTTCTCGGCAAAACTTACTGAAAAGTTCGTGTTCCTTTACATCTGACCCATTCCCTGTCAAACACGTCAGTTATCAAACGACATCGTGCACCAAGTAAATGAAGCGAACGATCATATGGATCCATACGAATCTAAGAGAATTCGTTGTGATTTAACAACGATAAAAAAAGCGATTACTCGGTCTGATGTCGCAGTCTTGAAAAAAAAGACGAAGAACGAACGACGTACCACCGCTGGATCAAGTGATCGATTTGTTAGAACTTCCCGACGTTCCTCACATTTCTGGAATAGGACCTTTCTTTACTGTTCCCACGACATCTTAAGTTGCCAATTTTCTCAATATTAGTTAAGAATTCACCAACATTCAAATCTTTATACGCTCTTAACCATTGATCACGATTATCGTAATATAAAAGTAGACTAGGAGCAGCAAAATCCTGCAAGGAACAATAATTATGGATTCATAATATTAGATCCAGAAAATAAATATATCATTATTACGATAACGTACACTGGGGTAAGTTAATGAGTATTCTAGGTGACCGGTAGATGATTGGAAACAAAATCTATCCAAGTAGGAGAAATCCTGAAAATCTTTCGTTCTCTGCGGAGATAAAAGGGTTAATAATAACTCATTGTTCGATGTGCTATTTTAAAATGGCAGCATCGAGGATAAGTGAGGAGCAAACCTCGGGTGTACTGATTACTCCGAAAGACCTCTTCGCGGTAACAGAAACAATAAGGACGGCGAATATCCGGACACATTTGAGTCGATAAGGTCGATTTCCGTTAGTCATGTATGCTTGGAACGAATATGATACGACGTATGAATGCAGTGTTTAGTTAGGTGATGTTGAAGCAGAGCCCGCGTTGCCAATGGTTACCAGTTGTAGATGATTTTCTCTGCTTTTCTACACTAGTCATCGTTTCGACGAAATTTTTCCCGGCGTAAACCTGGATTGATCCGTTATTTAAAGTGAGAATTTTCATCTTCTAATTATTCAGTAAAAATTGTGCTGTGAGGCGTTGTGCACTTTTTAATGAGGTTCTTCTCCCATTCATCACAATGACTCATCCGAATTTAGTAGCACCAGATCACCTTGGAGTAGAATCTGTCAACTGGCAGCAGAGAAACAACGGTCACAATGCGATAATCCACATCGCAAAAACTCTGATTAGAGCTCTATTTCTCTCTACTTCCATAGATTCATCCGAAAAGAAAAACGTATTTTGCATGATGTATTGCAGTATTATTTGTAAATTTAACAATAACAACAGAAGAAGTACCGATAATTTATTGAGAATCGAGCAAAACACACTGACAGCTTACAAACACTTGTTCAAGAGTGAGAGTAAGGTTGCACAAAAGAAAAAATACACTATAAAATTGTTAACTACCATTTAGATAGCTTTAAAATGAAAATAAAAGAAGCGAAATAAACTTCGGACCCAACTGAGGAAGGTGTCGGGTGCGGGAACTGGGAGCGAAACGTACAAAAACAAAGTCATTATACGTGAATACTGATCTTGTAATATCTACAATTATCTCAGCTAATTTCACAAAATTATAGACAAGATTACGCAAATGTATTGAATATGCTAACAATTAAAATCAATAACGGTAAAACTAAGCAGAAAAAAACACACAGAACGGAATCGAGTCCTCAAAGGCGCGAAGAAATGAATGAGGTGGACGGTGCGAGGTGCCGGGAGCCAATGCCTGGATTTGCCGACCGACCAACGGGGCTTTGAGCGAGGCACGACGGCCGGTACAACACACCGAAGATATACTGATGACTAACTTAACAAGACCGAAGAAGGTAGTGAAGGTTCATCGTGGCTCCTCGAAAAAAAGCACTTGGAGCCGAGTGAACGAAGGCATAACCAGTTACTTGATTATCACATTCTAAACAACTATTGCACATCAAAAGTAGCCTAGGATAGTAAAGCCGGGAGCAGGAGATACATTTGAAAAACGTGCCAGAGGAGGAGAGCAACAACATCACCTCATGAGGAGACCAGAATATGAAGGCTACGTTGTGAAAAACGAATAAAAAAAATAAAATGAAACCAACAAAAAACTGATGTTGAGAATTAACGGCGAACAACAGAAAAATTCAAATGTATTTATGGCTTATAGGCAAGTGAAACATACAGCTTAGTCAACATCGGAATCGGCATCAGAAAAGCCGAAAATTTCGCTGCTTATCTCACACAGCCCTTGCGACGGTGCACTGCCAGCAGAATCGAGTTCAGGTTCCGATTGGAATCCCTCAACACTCACAGTTGGACTGCGAAAGGCACGATCTCGATGCTGGAATTTGTTTGTCGCTTACCATGATCCGTTGGATGGAAGCGCATCGCCATTTCTCTGTGTCTCAAGAGAACTCACCAAAAAAGGCTTGGAGACGTTTTGGTAGACATTATTTATTCGATCCTGCCAGTACTTGAGTTCATCATTCTTCCCCGATGGGTCCATGTCGATCCATGCTGGCATGTCTCTTTCCAGCTTTCTTTTTGAACGCGAAAATGCAGTGTACAAGTCTGAAATTGTTGTTATACGAATTTGTAATAGATTTTTTCATCTACAAATATTAGTAGCAACGGTGAATACCAAACAATCTAATTTTGTTTTGTAATGAATTAGATAAGCTGATAACAACGAATAATAACGAACTATTCGGATGTACACGTTCATTGCCGCTTCTACGATGTCTGCCAGGAACGAGATCTTCATAGTTGCGAATAGGCTCATCCTCCATGACTGAAAATTAAGGAAGAATAAGCTGTTTTTATGGATCAGTGAACTGTGCGAAGTTGGCAACTTACTTGGTGTGCCCAACTTCTCGAACGACATCAAGCTGTAACGGCGATCAGATTTGGCTATCTCGTTCGCTAGCAAATGCATTTCCTCATCAAAAAAGAAGGTCGTAACTGAAAAACAAAACTTATAGCATCATTCGACCGGAACTGAATGCTGTGAGGTGTTCGGCGGCTTGTTTCCTCTATTAGGTTAGGCAATGACATGATAAATTTGCTTCAAGATCACTCACATTCTCTATCGCAGCAATTTTCCTTCTCCAGTTCTTCACATTCTTCTTTGAGCCCTTTGTCAGATGAACTTGATATTGACGATGAGGTGACCCTTAAAAAAGAAACTCATGAGAAATCATCAGAAGTGCTATCATCAGAAGATAAATCTTTTTTCAATTTATTAGAGATGTAAGCATAAAAAAAGAAAAAGTTCGAAAGAACAATTGCTCTTTTAGAAGTTATGCAAAAGTTTTCAGACGGAAGTGGTACAAAAACGCGCAACTTATGAAGTTATAAGGTAAGCGACTGATAGAATTATGAGCGATGGACGCCTTTCCCTCTGTAATAATTTCGAAATGTTTAGTATTTTACAGAAATTCTCCTCCGCATAAAAATTTAACCTGATTGTACTAGGAACGTTAATTTTTGAAAGAATTAGAAACCAATAAATGTAATTCGTTTGCGAAAGCAGTTCAGTGCTGTGCTCACTAACTTCGTAGAACAATTCGCTCTTGTACAAAGCGCAACTTTTCCCTTTTATTTGTTTGTTTACGTATTAAAATACTTTCTTCAGAATAAACAGCATCCAAGTGAATTAGTTCAAGGATGCTATGTAAAGTTTTTCAGTAATATGGAAGCTCACCTCCTTCGCGGCCGTGGGGCAAAGGCTTTTTTCTCATTCGCTCTGATCATCGCACCCAGACTATAACGCCTGAATTGAAAACATTCTCGATTGGCAGTCAACGACACACACACATACATACACACACATACACACAAGCATTTATAAGCACTCAACACGGAAGGGGGGGAGGGGGGGAATGAGTTCGCTAATGAGCGCCATCCCGCACATATTCGTTGCTCAATATCACCCGTGGTATTGAAGCACGACATGTACAGGACAGCACTAATAGTGGAAAGAAAATAAAAGAATCGTGAGAAATAAAATAAAAAAACGTAGAACATGCTCATAGCGGAGGTGGTACGCACATAAAACCCAATCATGCGGGGCGAATGCTCATCGCGTAGTGGCAAGTTGGTCTGGCGACGGCTGGTGCCAACGCTTCTAGTTACTACTACGATAACTACGGATTCAGTTGGTGATGCTGTGCAACTCACCTAGGATCCCGAACGGTGCCCACGTAAAACCCGTTGGAGGACGAGCCGCTGATCGGAACGGGAAGAGAACGCTGAAATGAGACGTTGTTGATGTAGGAAACAAACCCAACATTACTTAGTGAAAGCCAGACAATTTTCGGGGCAAAAGGACAAAATTCCCTAGAGTGCGCGCAATGACAAATGGGTGCTAAAAGGTCGGTGCTGTTTGAGCTAGTGTGAGACGTCTAAAACCGTAAGCGATACCCCCGCAAAGCACAATGAACTTGCTCTCCGGTTACACCACACACACACACACCCGCCTCGTTGCTGTTTTCTCAAATACATCGCAACCGACCAACATTCAACATCTCTAGCTCCGAGCCCCACTCACAACGAGTCTGCACACACGTCTCAACTGGCGCCTTCACCATCTCCGTGCCATCCGTATGTGGGATGGTGGTGCGTCGACGACGACGAACCCGCGCCTGATGTGAAGTGTACGAATAAGCTGGATGGGGCCGCGTGCGTCCACAGAGTACAAGTTACTCCTTTTTGACCGCACCGTCAGTTGCGAACGTAGGGTGAATCGGCACCGCACAACCAGAGTCAGCCAGCTTCTCTGCAAGTGAATTCCCCGCTAAATTTGGGTACTTTCCTTCTTTCTCTGTTGCTACGCATTATGTGTGTGTGTGTGTGAGCATACAAAGTGCATGCATCAATGCTTCACGTCGATTCATGCGCCTCGTTTTTCATGGATGTGTGTGAAAACTGCTTCAGCAAAGTTTTCACTCTCGCCTCATTCATTCACTCAAAGAAATTGAGACATATGGAGCATGCATTTAAGTATTCAGTGATTGAAAAAAGTGTAGCACTCCATATATATTAAAAAATGAAAGTTCTCCTACATAAAATGCACATTAATTGAAGGGATGTTGGGAAAAGAGGATGTCCTGGGGTACAGTGATGCATTGCATTATAATATGAAAAATAAATTGTTCACTAGAATATTATATGGCTCTTAAAACTATTTAAAATAACCATTTTTTCAACGATATTCTGACAATATTCTGTTGAATGCCTTAACAAGGTTGTGAAGAAGAAAAACCATGATATTTGACGAGGTTATCCAGCAGAAATGATTCAAAAATTTGACGAAAGACGAACTGCCAAAAAACTCTCTAGAGCTTTCTTCTTTTTCTTCCCAAACTCCCATTTAAATGCAAGACATGACGTTGAAAGTTCCTTTTTTCAACAATTTCGTAATCGTTCACTGTCCATATCACTCTGTTTTTCTATTTACTTTTTCTTAAAATATGTACGGTGAGGAAAACTATGCTACATTTCATTTAATTTTTTTAAGTAAATTGATCTTTCAACAACAAACATAGAAATAGTCCTGTTTTTAGATGACTATCTTCTGTGCCGCTTTTTAGGCACATTGTCTGGAAGTGTTTGCAAAAAGCTTAGTAGCAGGGAAAATCTTGTTGGAGTAGACTAACAGTCAGCTTTCCTTCACAGAGGGGAGAGGAGACAAACTAGTAGATTTGCTCAGGAGCTAACAAAATTCAAGTCATCGCTTCGTCACAACTACCAATCCTTAATTTTATTCACTAAATCCACAGAATAATTTTAATATTTAAATTTATTGCATTTAGCTTAATATAATTTAGAGATAAGAAAGACTTCATCTAACAAGAGCATAGTAACGTAATTTAGCGACGATTCATAGCTCGGATATAGTTTTTTTTTGCAAGTAAACGAAACAATTTCTAATTAAAACAAGTCTCAAGTAGGACATCTTTTAATATTTTCAATTTATTGTACCGAATAGACAAAATTTGTGAAATTACCAGTGGCCTCAAACATCAAGGTGGCCACTATCTTCAAAATGAAAGTTCCATTGCATCATTTTCTTCTAAGAGAACTAAAACATGAATCCATTTTCCGGAAGAAAATGGAAACATTGTGGTCGCTCTCACTCTGTAAGCGATCTTACGTCCAGGCAAACATAGACAGATGAACAACCATAGAACAATAGATTAAGTATGATGTGGGTGCAGAAGCATGAAATCGTCACCGAGTCGCACGCGCATTGTCCCCGCATCCGCAATCTGATTCTCGCCCGCTGGGTAATGACATTTCGTATCGCGGGTACATCACACGCACACACACACATAGACACACAAAGATACTCTCATATTCATCCGAAACCAGTTCATATATGTGCTTACTGGTAGGCTAAGAACGAAGGTTGAGTAAATCAACTGAGCTCAGCTCAGCTCCTCTCATTCACACACGCACACACAGTCGGGTGCCGCAGTGGTGGTGGCGGTGGTGGCGGTGGCGGGGGCCCCGTTCGGTTTGCTCACGCATTAAACGCTCAGATCGTGCATATGTCGACGTTTGTCCAATGAATTTCTCGCAATATGGCAGCAGAAACGTGAAACGTCTCTATATATGTGTCGACTGTGAGTACCATGATAAGGTAAAGGCGTTGAGAAAGTATTTTATGAAAATTATTATACCGTGAAAGCGCTTCGGTAAGATTTTAAGAAAACAAGACTTGTTGTTCATGCAATATCCCACAACCAGATATTCATGGAATGTGTTCGGCAGCGTTTCTATGCTTAGATGAGCTGGAAATCGTGAGTTTTTGCATGGAATGAACGTAATTTTCATGAGACATCTGTGTATGTCCGACCGAACACTTTTTCCTACTCAACACGTGCAGGGTGAATGAAAAGATTCCTCTCATGCCCAAGAGATGTTTCAACAACAATTTCACATTTGCAGCAATCATTCAGAATGTGAATACTGGCGAAGCAAAAGGAAAAAACATGCGAGATAAAATAGATTGTTATGAAAGGTGTGAACACAGTAAGCAGCTAAAAATGGTCGTGTAGAGGAGACACGGTGAGATCGAAACGACCGCCGCCGGGTCAGAGCGGAAGAGGCAAACACTTCAAGAAAAACAAGAGCTCTCTCGCTCTTCGCACATTTGCACACTCCAAACAACAAAATTTCGACGTCATATGATCCTGTTGCATTACATACAAACTATTGTCATTACGGATACGAACATACGTACGACATAAGGAGCAAAAAGCAGTCGAGGATGAAATTTCATTTCTCATGCAAATGTGTAGTGGAGAGCAACCGGTGCAGAAACGCAATATCAGATCATGAGGCGAGACACACACACACATACACGTACGAGTCGTTGCGACCCTTGCTCGCACAATCTAGCAAAGGCATCAATTCCTTCCGGGACCGGTGCCGATGTCTCATTTTTCGACTATTGCCTATTCCCAAACGTAATCACGCAATCACGACGCTACGAAACAAGTACGTGTTCAGTAAATGAACAGAGAAAAAAATTGAAATGCCATTGAAAAATTTGATAGAAGAATGAGAAACACTGACCGGTGTTATGTCGCGTGGTTGCGTTTGATGGCGGACCCGCATATCCGTGGCGACGACCTTGTTGTGGCACACGCCGTCGCTACCCGTATTTCTGAACTTGTAACATCACCATGTAGAAATGTTTACGAGCATATTTTTAAAAGGAAATAACTGGAAATTCATGTTTAGAATGAAAGCGCTTCGAATTGAGGAAGTTAGATAAATAATGAATATAAAAACGTGAAATGATCATATTTGTCATAAAGATATTATCGTCACACGCTCACTACATGCTTTCTATTCGAAGATGAAGCACGAAATTAGGCGACGGGTTAGTTGCATGCGATGGGGAAGCGTGTATATGGGGGCGTCCCCAATTATACATACACGCGAGTCAAGTATACATCTAGATGGTGGGAAACGGCAAGAGAGGCACAAGTTCGACTCATTCGACGACAACGACGACGACGACGATGACACCAAACGAGAAGAGACACGGACAGCAATTCGATTCCGTTCGTCCCAATCCGTCTGTCGCCCGTCCGTTGCTCTCGAATGAGATGGTGTGATGGTACAGCACCGAGATTGACTGAGTCTAGCAATGAGGTGGAGGAGGTTAAACAGGTGTGTGCATGGTGCGTATACGCGGTGGGCCTGGTGTGGTGCGCGTGTATGTCTCGCTGAGTGGCCCCAATATTATAATGGCAAGCGGGTACGACACAGTAATAGGAACGAATAATTTGCGACTATACACACACAGTCTCTCTCTTTCACTCATAGAACACCTTACATTGACAATGAACAGATACCAACAGTAAAGTAAATAAACAGCGCTATTATTGTGCCGTTTTTGAGTTTGCATGAAGAAACGGACCGGTTCTCCTCTTGTTGCGGCATGCCGCCAGCCTTGCTGCGGAAAGAGACCGGCCTGCAACGAATAGGTTAGGAAATGAAGAGGTACATATTGAGCAGGTATGGAACGACTTCCTTGAGAAAGAAATAAACAACACGAAGCAACAATAGAACGAATAGATAACAATAATCGCAATGAAAAGGGCATTCAGATGCGACAGAGAACGTCGAAAACGGATCGAGAAATATCTAGTATAGTAACGAAGAAAGCCTGGTAGGTGTGGTAGAGTGACTAGGCGCGACCGCTTGAGCGTGAAACACAACGAGCTGCACGCTGTGCGCATGCGCATTCTGATTGAAAGAGAAAGCAGAAAGCAAGGAAGAACGTCGCGAGTTGTAAGCACACATACGTGTGAAAGGTGAGACATCTCATGGACGTATGTGCCAGAAGTAAAGGACCGAAAGATTCCCACCCGCAGCCTCCGCGATATTCGGTTTGCGCGAGAGGATGTATCAATGGAAATGATCGTGTGGAGGACCTCCCCTGGCCCACCCAGAAAATCCCAGTGTGTCTCGGGTTTCAGAGGCAAAATATTTGCGAAGTAGAAACTGCGTCAGTATCGGATCCGCCTCGCTTGGCGATCGCACGGAAACAGAAGCTGCGCAAAAGAGTAAGCATGAGATCTTTGTTAGATGGAATGAATGACATCCGGAATTACTGTGCACTATCTATACAGGCCATGATAGGATAATACACGCACGCAATGTGGCGTGAAACGACTGCTCGCTATCCCAAACCTGACACAATACGCAACCTTCCTTTGCATCTTTTTACATCGGGACAAAGCTTGTCCAGCAATGGTGAACGGCGAGACCATCTACCCAACAATTCAATAGTGTACGTAACGCGGAACTGTGGAAAAAGTTGAAGGCTATTGATTGGGAAGCACAGCGAAACGCTGTGCAGTCAAGGTAAATTCCATTACAGGCACTACACAGTCGCTAATTATCTCCCACAGTGCGATGCGCGGCCCGCAGTCGGTCGGTCGGTGGTCGGCCTTCCTGGCTTGCCCAATGCAGACAATGAGGTGCGAGGAGACTAGAAGGGGAGGAAACTGGGACTTGATGTCGGCTGCTCTGCTGCTGCTGCTGCTGCTGGGAACCACCACGGATGAATGTGCCTGCTGTGCTTGTGCTGCTACTATACTAACAAGTCATGCGAGGAATAGGAAAAGCGCGGTCGTAATAGAGCGGCGGTGTTATTCACACTTATGCACGACGCCATTAGGGAAATTGGCTGCGCGCGTGAGTGCAACAGTAATACTCGCCTTTGAGAGCTACATTACGGTCGTAGAGACGCGCAAGACGATGTGCACGGACCATGAGGCGGGACAGCGCCGGTGCCGCCCAGATCTGCTCTCAGTACATCGCCTCCCCAGCTGCAAGAGTAGGATTTGCTCTGGATTCTGCATCAGTTCGAGATCAGACGTGTATTAATTGAAATGCGGCGGGGAGCCACGCATCCCACTCCCATTGTGATCACATCTTTATCGTCTAAGATAGTCCGTCTTGAAGTGAGCTATGCAGCGCCACTAGCCCCCTTATAAGGTGAGCAGAAATACTATGACCACGACGGCTCCACAGACTCACAGCGAACAAGGATTGGAGACGGTGGCAAGGCCGACGCTGAGGAGAGCGGGTGTGGAACGGGAAGCCAAGGGGTAGGGAGATGCATTTCCAATGGGTGTAGAGTTTCGGAGCGCTCCGCGTATGAAGACAAACACGCATGACACCAATACAGTGTTGACATGCGGCATTCTCTCCGAGCCGACGTTTTCACGCGTCGTAACCACTATTGCTGTCGGTTGCATAAGTTGCACCATCGTTCGGAGCAGCTCCTCCCAGAGCAGAGCCGAGCAGACACCTCCACCTCGTCCTCGTCCTCCTTCTCCTCCTCTTCCTCCTCCTCCTCCTCCGCTCCTCCTGCTCATTCAATAGCTCGCGGCGGCTGCAGCAGTGGCTGGCGGCAGCCGAGGCGCTTCGCTCTCAACTCTCAAGCGACACAATTTCAAACGTTTACGTAATCGGCGTTTCTTTCACTTGGAAAACACTTTCGCATCCAAGAAATAGCACATCATTGAGCCGCTCAACAATCGAATTTCACCCGAATCTCTTTTTCCTAGACGAAGTTTGTGACCTTTACCACCAGCAATGAGCGGTTTACGAATGTCAACCATATGAGTGTTAGAAGCAAATAAAAGCTGAGAAGGTCGGCTATAAATGCAATATACTGTGTAAAAATGGACATATGTGCAGAAGAGAAATGGTTAGCATATTGAAATGTTATTTTTGTTCGGGATGTACACATCCAGAGCAGTTGATTGTGTTCTGAATGAAGATGCAGTGCGAATAGAGTTGGAAGTGTAATTGAGGATTCAGAAGGGAAAAAGTGGACAGAATTCACATAGCCGAGAAATCATTTCCATTTTTGATGATGAGAAGAAATGCTCTAAAATTGGTGAGAAAAGAGGTTTGGGATCTGCTGTGCGAATCGAACTGAGAAAAAAAAAAGAAAATGAAGAAGAGAACTATATTACTGAAGAGATTAGAAACTTCATTACTAGCGCAAATCCTTCAGAGTGATTCATGAGAATCGCCAATAAGGCCGAGTATCAGTCTTATGAGGCAGTTATGAGCATCGTCGTGATAATGAGGTATTCTCATCAAGTGAGAGATAGCAGTCAAACATACTAATATGGGATTTAATCCTAGAGATTTAGCAATAGCAAGTAAGGTGTAGGAAAGTAATCCTATTAAGTGAGAAGACTTAGATGATAAGCACGCAGAATTTAGAACTAAACAGTGCATCTCAGTTGGAAAGTATTCGTTGGCAAAGTGTTGAGACCTTCCAAGTAATTGCAACACGGAGGAATTGAAGGAGAAGGAGAAATAAAGCTTCATTACTAATTCCATATATGATAGAACATTATTGGACATAAGCATGAGTTGAAATTTGAGAAAAGGCAATCGGATGTTTCGAATAAGGATGGGGGAACATCTGTTGGTTAATGAGCCGGTCACTCGACCCGTTCCCAGGAGGTCGGAATGGATACGAAACATCAAGGACCGGACGGAGACGCAGACATTAATCGGAAATGCACACACCTACATGGCAAGAATCACACCTTCAACTTCACTTCACGCTAGAAATTCATCCACTTATGTGTTGGCCGCACTGCTGAAAACGTTATTGAAGTCTCATTTCACATCAAAACAGGCAACAGAGAAGGGGAAAAAATAGGCGCGTCTACGAAAAACATGACTCGGTTCTCATAGTAATCAGCTGGTCCATCTTTCCCTAACTGGCTGTGATTCACTAACAAACACCAGAAAACCATCCAAATACGATTTCTCATAAACAAAAAAGTGATTGCATGAATAAAAAACTTGAACGAAAATAGATGCGGAGATGAGAAAAAAGGAGGTGAAGATGAAATGATTCGAATCATGTGGTAGGACTTAGCAAAGGAATTGTGTAGATGTGTGTAGATGAGGAAGACCAGAAGATGATCCAGACCGTGTATAGCCGAGCCGGAGGAGTAGGCGAGGTGGTTTCAACACTGAAATATCCTATGGGAAACTGGCGAACACGCGACGGGGAGGCGGCATGCGGACTGGCGCTTCAAGAAGGCGGTCCGCACATTGCGTGCGTTGTGGTTTGCGACCGATTTTTGAGGTAGAGAGAATATTTCGTGATGTATACATCCAGAGTAGATCCGTACACATAGAAATGTAATTGTAATCGTAGCCGTTATGTTGATGACACGTTGGAACATCATTGAGAGAAAGCAGCAGAAAAAAAAATCGCTCTGAACAAACAATGTTTTTGAACACAGAGTCATTCGTGGGTGCACAACATACAGCTCTTAACAATGTTGCACAAATTTGATTGAACTTTAGTCCATCGTATTTTCTTCTACCATCCACCACCGTCTATTAGAAAATCACTAATGTGCTGAAGAATCGAGACACTAACGCAATTCGTCCATTTTCGATAACACCCCACCAGCATCGCCGCCACCACCAAAACCACATCCCACCACAACGATCATCACACTCCTCCTTGTCACAGAAACATGTTTTCTGCTGTTGTGTGCAAGGAGAGAACCAATTCGAAAAGCATTCAAAAGCCTGACACTCTCATCTTTTCGCGAACAAGAGTGACAAGACGTCCCTCTACTCGCCTAATCCCTCTCTCCCTACCTTCAACACTCAATGTCAGACCTTAAAATGATGCACATTGAATTTGTTGACGATCGTCTCTATGGAATCACGTTAGAGTATCGCTCACAAATACGCAACTACTTTAATTAGACATGCTAGTTTAGACGCACGTTCCAGCAATTGCTATCAAATTATTAATCCATCAATGACTATGCTACGAAATCGAAGGAGTCGCCGGCAGGCGCTAGTCCCTCCATTCCCAATCGAACGACAATTCTAGGCAACAAAAGGTTCGACATGCTATGTGAGAATTAAACAACTAGCATAGTCAGGATTATTTGAAACCTGTCATTTGTAGAATTCGGGTTGAACGAACGAATAAGTTCGTTTCGGTGAGAAGAAAATCTGGGAAGTCAATGCAAAATTCTAGAGTGATGATCTCGTGGAAACTTCTGCACACTATACTTTCATGGAATTTTAACACAGTTTCTTGTTTACATTGGAAATACTTACTACTTATCAAAGATCAGTTAATCAAACATTAACTGACGTCCGTAGATGTCGCTTGAAGAAAGGATCGTCGAGCGCATTTTTATTAAGTGACAGACTCCTCGATTTCTGATTCTAGTCGTTTCAAAAAATTTGTGGTGGAATGGAACTGAAAGACACCGCAGGCCGACGACATTGGCAGCATACATAACTGGCGCTGCGTCGATTACAGATAACTACTGTGTTTTGGGACAGTATGTGAGGGCCGATCAAGAGGGCACAACTACCACAGGAACACGATTTACCGACAACGAACCCGCCCCGAAAAATGTTGGTGAATGCAGTCGTACCGTACACCGCTGCGTTAGTGGAGCCGTTCTATATATATATATATATATATATATATATATATATATATATATATATATATATATATATATATATATATATATATATATATATATATATATATATATATATATATATATATATAATATGTACGAACACGTTTGACTAATGTAGCACTGAACATCCCACCTGTCAGTGTGTCGCGTATTACAGAAAAGTCACTGAGTTGAGTTGGGAACTTTGGGAAATACGACAAGTGCTCGAGGAAAACCTGCGTGATTCTGAATGCGGAAACAAGATATGCAGTGGGTCGGGTATCAACTGAAGCGCGACAATAGACGACGAGTATAGGCGAGTTACAAACCAGTTGTGGAGGTACTTCTTCAGCATAATGAGGCAATTGATCATAGGCGGTGGTAGGTTGAGGCGGTGCAAAGATTGAGCGTTTGCGCTCGCTCACCGACGACGACTCGCTCGCCGCCGCTGGGCTGGATGGCTGCCTGGCTGGCTGGCCAACCGCGCAACGTTAGCGGCCGAAGCGGGTAGCGTGTTTCCTGGAGACGGCGCACCAGCAAAATGCCTCATGAACACACACACACGGACTCTGAACACCCTCGCTCCGAACTGAATCCGTCATGTATGTTGTATGTGAGCTGGGAGCAGTAGAATCACAGCGGTACGGCCTCTGAAACAAGACACTGCTGGGACGACGACGGGGGGTTGAGTAAGAAGGGTCGCGGCGTTGTGGGTAATTAATCGGGTCAAACACCGCGTTTTTGTTCGCAGCACCAACAGAATCACGGCCATGGTCTCCTGTAATAGAAGGAACACACGCTTGCCCCAACTCTCTAGTCCCAGTGACGTTGTGAAAATATAAATAAATTAAAATAAATACTGTCGCACCAAATTGAAATTACATTCTAGTTTGGCGAGAAATAAAATTCCGCAAAATCCACAAGGACCAAAACCACTCTAGAGTAACTTTTGTTCACAGATCAACAATTTTCAGTTAAAAATGAACGATATAAACTAGAAAAATACCAAATACACCAAATACAGGTAGTAATTGACTATCCACAAATCTATGTTATTATAATGAAGAAGAGGGGTTAACACGAAACGCATCTAGCAAGTCCGTTGACTGACTAAACCAGCTTTTTAAGGCTGTAATTAGGCTTGAGGACTGGTTAATACGTATGCCGCATCACGGTTGTAAAGGCAAATCGAGGCATTTGGTCAAAGAACGCACGCTCGATAGTGAGATAACGCGAATAAATGTACTTGTTATGCAGATATATGTACCGTATAACCGCGAGTTTCAAGATCATTATCGTAGTTTTGTTACATGTTAAATAAGCGGCTAAAAAAAAAGTTTCGCTTCAGAAGGAAAAAAAAACAATGGATGGATGTTTTCATCAAAATTTTGCAATGATGAGAAGCCAGCTATGTATTATTTGAGCGACAAATTTTACTATGAAAGAGCGTTCTAAGGAATCATTCGTATTTGTCAAGGTGAAACGGTTGACGTAAGCGAAAATTTTGAGATGCACAGACGACGACAAACACCATCTGCCGTGCTCGGTAATCCATCTTGGCACAGCCAAGAACACTTATTGGCAAAAGAAGAAGCCCAACAAAACACTACACGAATCGCATATATAGGGTTGGCGGCGAAACGTAAACGTCTATTGTTGAGATTCTCCGATTTTGTCATTAAAATGGATTGTTTTCAGTGAAGAAAAACACATACAGGATTATAGTTGCACTGGAGTAGAATCGTCCAGAAAAGGAGAGTATTCTTGGATGTTTCAATCTTTTTAATTCCTTTCGAAAAGTAGGAGATAAACAAAATTTAGAGTTGCTGCTATCTGTTTCCTTTTCTTTTTTTGTTAATGGTTCACTTTACAATGTATCAAATAAATAAATGAATCAAAATTAAACTAAATTTAATCTATATATGCTATGAATGTAGTGTAATTTCTATGTGATGGATGCTTATATATTCCGGCAGAATGCCCGAAATGTGGTTTGTTACCTATTCCATTGATTAGTACAAGTGTCCAGGACGATGTGTACTAAACAAAATTGTAGTCAAGGAGATTTGACGGGGTTATTGTAAAGATTATAGCAACACATCTAACATGCACCTACAGTGTTCGAATTTCTGACTAAGCAAAACGGAAGCGGAATGCTACTGGACGCTATCAACTTGGATGACAACAACAAACGGAGGACGTAGCAACCTTTCCAGCCTTGCCGACAAAAATGTCAATGACAAATCAAAGCTTAGGATGTTGCTAGGACAATACGCAAATGTAATCTACAAAAGCACTTCACGTTCTCCTCTCACCTGGATAGGTAAGCGCTGAAACAAAGACACTTACGATGCACTTATTCGACAAGAACCTAGAACGATACTGAAAGGTAAATATTTATAAGCCACCGCGACTTTTAACACTAACAATTGTTGCTAAGTAACAAAAAACGTACTTTGATTCTTCTTTAAGTAGTAAAAGAAGTAATTGTGTGGTTGATGATACGAATCCCAACTCATTACGTGTATTATATTCTTCGATCCTCATCGTGGTCGTCTCGTACGGAGAAACACACACGGATTAATTTTTACTTTTAGTACGAGAGTGAATAAACCGCTGCCGAAGAATCTGTCTATACAATATTTTTCTAGACGTATCAAATACATTATTTTGATCCCGTGGAAAAGTATTTACTTTGATCCCTGTTGATTAATACTTGGGTTCAAGGATAATGATTTTCCTAAAAAACACGATTCGGTTTATATTTGTACACACATACATACACACAAATAAGAAGTCTATACGACCATCGATTAACCAACCAATGCCTGATCCTGGTCGTAACTGAGGCAACAATTAGTGCTGGGACAGGTGTCCTAAAGTCTAGAGAAGGCAGTACGACTCGGCAGGGGGACCATTAACAATTCATCGCTCTATGGTTTGTTGATTGGTACATGTAGTGACTTCTGGAATCGTGGATACGAATGAGAACGTACCTGTTCATTTTCGCTTCTGAAAGAGATCTAGTTTATCCTGGAATGTAGATATTATGTCTACAACACGAGTACGAATTCATAGAACTAAAAGAGGGTTTTTTCCTAACTTTAGAGTTTCAGAGACAAAGGCGAATTCGAAAAGACTTGGAAAATTCTGTAGAGAATGTCAATTTGGTGCCTATTCGACAACACCCCATTGGTTGTCCGATTGCATACATTAGCATTTAAATCGTTGCTTCTGTAAATTCGGCATTGTTTACGCCACCCAAGAGTAATACGGTAGCAATGTACACTTATTATAAAAGCATGAGGTAAGCGGCAGATGATTGTCCGGTGAGTGATGTCGATTATTAGGGGAAATAGAATGGATTTAGGTAAACCGTCAATGAGGTATGTGAATGAGGTGAATTTCTCGGTGATCACAAAGAATCGGTTGTATAGCAATATACGAATAGGCTTGGATTGAATTCGATGAGCGTGCGATGATGTGAGTCGCGGCTGGAATTGACTGTTGCACCATTCAAACTTTCGTTAATCCACGTTAATACGTAAACATTTCGCCGAGGTCAGCCTTGCTAATCTGTTCACGAGCAGAAACAATGAACCAGAAGCCGTGGATGATGTGGATATGAGCGTAGATGATGAATTCAATACGATATCTAGAAATTAGAGGTATTCCGGAAAAGAAGAAAAAATCATTTCAGGGAACATCTACGATAAACGGATACGAACGATGAAAATGTTGAAAACAGCTACAGCGCGAGTGCTCAGGGACCAAGTAAACATTCATTAGCTAATATTGAAGAGATGAGACAAGCAATCAAATACGACTAGGTACGCCTAACATGACCTTCAAGCGGCTAGCCTGCGCAAATACATAGTCATCCTACGACTATTGAAATTTTTTTTTAAAAATAATTACCACATATTCATGTGATTATTCTAATTACATCAAGAAGATCATTTAAGCTAAGTTACTCAGGACAATTGTGAAAAAGAAATATGAACCTGAATATTGGATGTGAACGTTGGAATTATTTACTTCATTTATAATGTTGTAGCGCCGGGCAGCACAGCAAACGAGACTGAACAAGTTATCCAAATGAGGATGAAAATGAAATAGGAAGCTCCTCGGAGCACATGAGGGAGAGTATACAGAAATTGAATCACAAATAGGATCCAAAGAGAGAGAGAGAGAGAGAGAGAGAGGGAGAGGGAGAGGGAGAGGGAGAGGGAGAGGGAGAGGGAGAGAGAGAGGACCACTAACACTACCATAGCAGTATGACATATGGCGTACTTCATATATGCAATTACCGCGGGGCGAAGAATGGATAAATGAGGTAGATAGTGCGAATTTTAAATGACCTAAGCTCTCTGGAAGATGCACATGGATAAGGAAAGTAATGTAATGCGTTTCTGGATCTAATACACTTCTTGGTGAATGATAAGATGGTTTGATTTCATTGGTGATAACGTTATAGTGGTGTACTAAACGGGTAGAAATGAGGGCAATTTCCGACCCTAAAATAGAACATGCTCAATGAGTACCGACCGCTTTAACAATGTCGGTTAACCATAGAAATAAATGTTCATCGTCTAAATTGCTTATACGTTATGTTGGAGAGTAAGTAGAGGAGGTAAACAATGAAATTGTCAAGATTTAAGACTGCCATTATGCAGTCACTTGAGTGGGAATTGCATATATGCCGAGCAGCTTAGACGGGGGATCAGGCAGCGTTGTTGGGGCGGACGGGGGACTGTGTAGAAGCAATATCGCAAATCCCCCCATAAACGTTTATAGAGTTTATAAACGAGAAAAAAAAAACCCTTCTTCATCTATCTTCACCAACATTTCTCACCACTTCATAACAAAGTTCGAAATAAATGTTTCTTTATAATCATCTTCAAAACCTGAATCATCATGAATACATTTTCAAATCTCGCTGCTGTTGAAGAACACGAAGATGCTATCAATGCAGCATGAAGACAACACATCCCTGTAAACATACTTTTCTTCGGGTTTCGGAGAGTAAAAAGAACGTTCACATATAAGGGATACCGAAAAAAAATGTTATGCAGGTTTTATACAAAATGTCAAATTAATTTTTTTTCTTAAAGAAAACCATATTTATGTTGTGAAATACAGGATCGAAGTGTTCTCCATAAATGAAAGGCAATTACTAATAAACATTCTCTAATAGAATGAGAATAAAAAAAAATGTTCCAAAATATATAATCCATTAGTCGATCTAAAAACGGCATATATAATTTAATATGTTTTAGGCACCTGTAAATGCATTAGTCGTTGACAATGACTAAATTACTAAAAAAAAATTAAATTCTGCTTTTTTTCAAATTTTGTTTGCTTTTGAAGATAATTGAATATTAATTCATATCCTTTTGAAAAAGTCAGAAAACAAATAAATGGAGCTAATCCGATGCTCAAACCGTATGACCTGTTCGAAACACACCTGGGTTCATGACCGCAGGTGCACAAATAGTCGCTGTGTCGGTGCATCAAAGACCTCACGACGACATTTGCAAGACGAACATGTCTTACGCGTGGAATGGATTGGAATACATTCGGCCTCATCTGGCCTTTTAAGTACCTTCCTTCTATGCAACGAAAATACCCGAATTTGATCGCGTAAATTTTCCACATATACACCATATAGAAATTTTTCGTGCTTAATCACTTTGCAAGAAATATGTCAGCTCATCTCATACGTACCGAGACGAATGAGGCTCTATGACTGACGACCTTCTGATGTGGAATTTTCTACAACTGGTACTGGATTGTGTTCTTCAATAGCCATTAGAATACAATGGACCACGGAACGCAGATCGTTTCTCTTTTTTCCCAGTAAATTTCAGAGCGGAGATTGACGAATTGACATTCGGATGTTTGGTAAACAATGCCTTTATGTGTGTGTATATGTGGGTATGCCGCAACACACATTGGCAATAAATCTGGTAGTAACTATCTCTCTAGTGTTCAACCACTTCCTGACTCTGACGAACCACATATACACTCCTCCCCGACAACTAACAACCACCCTTATCTCCCTCCCCATATATACAATCTCTCCCCATTTAGCCGTCGTACATATGCAGTTAGTGTTCTCTGAACAAAAACCATTAACATACCAACGATCGCGTGGCGACTGCTCCTATGTCAAGGCAAATCGTCGTTGTTCGACACAAATCCTGGGCCGTAACAAATCTACAGAGAAACGAACGTTCACCAACAACTTCTATCGGCGAATTTCTCGAATATTCATCGGTTCAATGTGTACGCATGAGAGAGTCTATTATGAGTAAGTCAACGGACAACGGGTCATCTCTCGCCCAGCGTTGTTGCGTGATCGTTGTGTGGCTCCTGCTACTCATTAGACTGGGCAAACAAAGGTGATTCGTTCGCTGGTGACGGGCCTAGCATGGATCTCAACACCTCGAAATGTTCAAGGGAGCCAAATGGAGGTTCTCTTCACGAAACTACTAGAATTTCTCGAAATAGAGTAATAATAAATTTCAGCGAAACAACGGCAGAAAATCTCGGAACAAAATAACGACAAGACTATAAAAACATCTGCAGGAGCTGCAGAACACTGGAAAATATCCATAACAAAGATATCTTAGCTAGGGAGTTTTCTTTTTCGGTTGAGAAATTTTCAACAGCTACTTGTCATGAATAGAAATACAGATTAGATTATTTTTTGGGGAAAAAATGGTAGTCATAAATAAATTCATAACGTTAGATTATACCAATAATTTGCTGTTCAGGAAGATTTTATTAATCAGTGGTAGTTTGAAAAGTTTAAGAGTTAATAAGGAAAAAAGCATCTCTGGGAACTCTTTTTTAAACTCATGAAAATGAGTAAGTTACGATTACAATTAATGAATGGAAAGATTATAAAAGATTGAACAATAATTATACAGTGATTTAGATACGCTGCCACGCATTTAGAACGATATGTGTTGAGTTCACGTTGTGTTAAGATGCGTATATTCAGAAAAAATCATATTTCGAAGCGATGATTACTTTTTCCCCACAGGATTTTCCATCCAACAAAGAGATTTTTCACGGAATACACTTGAACATTCCCAACTCTAAATTGTTATGCATGTAGTATTGTGGTACTCGTCTCCAATTATTCGAGCGTCGACCATCATTTGAAATTCTCTCACGAATCCTCAAGTTGTGTGTGTTGTGTTGAGAGCCAGATGCACAATGAAAGAAAGAAAAATGTTTCGTTTCACGTTCTCGCAAAGAATAGAGAACACTAGCAGATATTCACCACCACCACCACCATCACCAACTACCAACATCGCTCTTTGCTTGAGCCGTGCCGAAACTATTGTGTGAGAGAGGAGAGGGGTTGGCGTCTGAGTTGTTGAGTTAGTAGAGGGACCGATGAGGGACTCAAAAATCATCCACACGCATAAGTAACCCTTCAGATACTTCCAACCAGATTTAACATTCACCGTTAGTTACCATAGCAAATTTCCTACGTTGACCTCGTATATGTTTTTCATATACCTAAGAACAAAAGTACTATGACTGAGTTCAAGGAACAAAAACGCTGGAATCTCGATCAAGTTTGGTCCAAGTGAGAGTAAACTGTCTACTTATTGAGTGGGTGAGCGAGCTGTGCACATCATTCTCAAGACCTCTTCAATTTCTTCTTCCCATGAAAATTATCCAGACATTGTCGGATAATTGTATTATATAGCACGACAAGAAGCGAGATCGACTTTCCCATGGTGGCGCAAAATTTCCACACTTCTCCTACTAAAGACTGCAACAGATGTTCCCCAGCTATGGATGTGCCGAGCCGGCTGAATGTGTTTTTCCAGACAAATACCTAGGACGAAAACAAAGCTGATATCGTTGAAGTGGTGCTGTTGGCGTGTGTACGTGCACGCTGTTCGCTGTTGAGAAATATGTTGCCATTCGCGTTCGCCTTGGCAATGAAACAAATCCCGGAACACATCAAATAAGCCCGATGATTCTGTTTACATCGAGGCCTCAGCGTCAGAGCTAGATTGCCCTTTGAGATGGAGGAGGAGGAGGAGGCGTTCGATCGGTGCTGCTACTGCAAAACACCATTTACGGCAGCAAATCCGTGGACATGTTTCCCCGCTGGTCGTGCATAGATATAGTTGTTACGGTATTCACACATGAAATGTCGGAAACCATGAGAACTGACGTGGACATCGGGAACAAATCAGTTTCGTAGGGGAAAAAGTGAGGGAAATCCATTATGTTGCTTATCTAAATCTGAATGAAAGACGGTGAAGAGACGAGTAGTCGGCCAAGGATCGAATTTCGAATCGAAGATGTCACGGCACGATCAGCCGGAACGGCATCGTGATGTTCTCTCGAACATCTGACAGTTTCCTTTTCACTGTCTCGTCTCACAGTGGAATCAATCAAACCATCAAAGAACAAAATAGCGATTACGTAATACTGGAGTTCGATGGTATTGTTCCACTACAGTACTACATACGGTGTTTGAGATTTGTGAAAATTCTGGGAAAAGAAAACCGAATACCGTAGCGTAGCCGAGACAAACATTCAATTATGTAATCTATTCATTTGAGAGAGAGATACCTATTCAAATAGATGAGAATGGAAAATCCTTGCCACTCAACATCAACAACCCATTGTGGTATAGGCCGTTCTTGATTCATGGATTAGTAGAAATGAAATCTAATGTTCTAAGGGAGAGGAGGAGAAGTAGGCGCGTTGTATGATGTCGCAATGAAAATTGTTTTTACTGAACGTTTAAGATCTATCTATGTTGCAATCAAATTATTCTGATGCGCCTAACGCCGACTCTGATAAGCACTTTTCCACAAAACATGTCCTTGGAAGTACAACTGAACGTTCTATAGTGAACAAAACGTATACGTGAAAAATTCACGTAGTGAAAATATCGCGTTTTTCACTATCTTAATCATCCATTCATTTTCATCTTTCTCCGTTATCTTTCACAGTTGAATAGAGTCCTTGTTACACCGTTTATACATTTATTATTATTATTTATTACATTATACTGCTTGCCCACAACAATATGTATAAGCTAAAAAATGGAGAAAGGTGCCACGTTTTGAGGAAAACTTTTACAAATACTACTTTGTATATACTTCTAAGAACTAATATCCACTCTTTCTCCGTTTCTGCTTCTTTCCGACTTCCCCCTCTCTTTAATCGTTTGAAATCATTTTTTTCGTATTTCGAAACACTGAATACATTTATCCAAGAACCGAAAATATACCTTCATTTTAAACACAGCACTATTGCACACATACGGCTTCTCATTCTCCTATTCTATATGAAATCCTAAAATTTGATTCCAATTCTCATTCATTTTTTTTCGTCCTTTTTTTCTTCGTCATCATATAACGAATGTTGCAGGGAAAAAAAATGTAAGTATTGATCACAAACGAACTTTCCCCACACCCACCAGCACCGAATCAGTGCTCATAAAACGCGCTCAACAACTGATGAAATCTCTTCGCTCTATCCAGACATATCAATGGACAATTGCAAAGATGAGATAGTTGGGGGTTGCAGAGAGAAATTAGTCAGTACATGAGTCAGTAAGGAAGAAGTGCATAAAGTGGTCAATCCTCAAACATACATGGCGAAACTATGGTCGGCGTAGACACGTCAGACAAGTTTACGAGAGGATGAGTAAGTCGTTTGGAGCAATTGTAAAAGCTAGGCAAGTGTCGGCATACTGTAGCATTATGCGATAAAAAAAGAAGCAAATTCCCCTCGCCTCCAATCTAAGCTAAATTCCGCAATAAATCCGGATACCAGTTGTGTGTGTTGAAAAATGTGTTCACTATGTTGAAAAGTACGAAAGCCGCACACTAAGTGAATGAGTTGGTTTTATACGTTCCACGAAATTCAATTCTTTCCCGTCCGATATTGTTATTTCATTTTCATTTTATTCGAACAGATAAACAAATGAATAAATAACACTGCCTTTCCTAGGATCTAAGGGTTGTTTTTCGCGTGCAGTGACAACCAGAGAATTAAAGATGCAAGTCTTTCTTGTCTTTTTCTCTAGTCAACGTTCAGCACTTAGCCTGGAAGAAAGTTCTGGAAACATAGCGTATAATACTTTACTGCAGGGTAATTGAGGGAAAAAAGATGTTAATTTTTGTTCGTAATGTTGTAGCGAATTTTCATCATGTGTCGCATGACAATTCCGTAATTACTAATTCCATTGCTTTGTCGCTCGCCGTCAAAGATGTAGTCCAAAACCAACAGAGCAGCATGAGCTTCTATCCTCCTTCTCCTCCTCTTCCTCCTCCTCTGTTCGAGCCCTCCGCGTATAAATTATTATCGTGCCTTTGTGCCCCAATCCATAGGCTTACGCTACACACTCACACAAGCAGTCCACAGCTCTTAGACATGCATGTTTAAGAGCGAACGTTATAATAGAAGTCGTATGAGGAAAACATGTTTTTCTGGACAAATTAAGTTCTCTTTTGTTTTTTGCTTCTTCGTTTTGTGGAGTAACAAAACCTTATAAAGCAGCGATGTTCACTGATGAATAGGTGACTTTTTGGCGTTGTTGTGCTACTATTTTTGAAGAGGAACTAGAAAAAATAAGCAGTAAAAATTCATTTGCTAATATGTATTTGTCACTCCGATACTTATCCTCGATGCTATATTAGATTATCCTACAATATACAATTATTATTAATACAACATACTATTACTGCTTCTATTACTGTACTAATTTAGTTCGATAACTTTTTATACACAACCGTTATAAGCAAAGCTTAGAGAAATATGAGGATTATCCTCTTCTTCCATAAGAACATAAAAGTAGTTGAAAAAATCCTATGAAGGTTGAAATACTTCCATAATTTTACCTCATTCTTGATTCCTATTATTTATATCTAAATAATTATTTTTATTTCCTATCCGGACTTTACTTTTTATTTTTCAATCGTGTAATTTTTATCAAATCCACTAATGAGTACCAAAAAAATGCGGAGGTTTCAAGATACAACAACGATCGACTTTTCAACATCTTTTACTACAAAAATTCTATATATTAATGAATTAGGGATCTGTGTGACTCATCGTTTCTTTGAGAAACATTCGACAACATGGAAAGAGATGGAAATGAATCGTTTCACAGCTCTATCTGTCGTCAATGAAATAAATCACTACACGAAATTGTGCTGGAAATGTGTCGTGACAGTGCGCGATCGGTGATGGTGGCGTGATCTTTGCGCTCTCTCATCTCCCGAGCGCAACATATGTTGTTGGCGATCTCTTCCACTTTGTACATTGTTCCAATTCAAATTAGGACCATATGGAAGAACAATCACGGATGAGGCAATATTTTCACAGCTTTTCCTTGAATCCTCTACAACGTTATCGTATACTCGACGAAAATCTACGCGAGAATCCAAGCATATTAGTCGAGAAATCCAGAATTTTCCTCAATTTTCATTGCACTTAAGGAACAAAATATGAGCACCAAAGATCATTTTAAAAGTGAACTCGAACTGAAAACAACTCTTCTCGGAAATGTTCAGTGATGAGAGGAATGATATAGAATGAAAATAATTAAGAAACGGTGAATCCTTGGCTACCATTAAAACGATGACAACCATATGGAGAAACGTCAATCTATAGAACAATTTCTGGAAAAAAAGTGCTGCAAGGTTGACTGCTGTACCACTGATTGGTGTGCGTCAATGATAAAGATCGCAAAAGGAAAAAAAAAATCAAACAGAAGAAGAGCTGTGGAGAAATTCGTAGTTGTACTAGGGAATAAATAAGGTAATCTTCATGAACACATCCAGATTCTTCATTCTGGAGCTTAATACTAAAGTTTTTAAGGTGCACATTATTTCTGTAAATAGAAGAACTAGAAGAAAAAAAGGATAAGAACAAATAAATCATATTTTAAAGATATTCTTCACAGTACAACATAAGAGAAAACGTTTACAGTTCTAAATCCAGCAGATTAACGGAAACGGAAAATTTCTTTGTTCAAATCTAAATTAAATCCTAAAATAAATGAAAAAGCATTCATTAATGCTTTGATTCACTCATGCGCAATCAGGATTCTTCGCTATCCAGAGACAGAAGTTGTCGAATCAAAACAATCGCTCTCATTTTGCAATCTGTAGTTCTTTCTCTTATCGATGAACTGTTCCGACTCGTGCCCAAATCGTATATTTTGCAACAAAGTCACAATTCATGGACATATACACGTCATGGAAACGGCGTCAATGACGACTTATGTTACTGTCTGAGTTTTTTCTGGCAGAACATTGATCATTTCCAGCCAATGTGACTGGAAACCACAAGACGGAAAACGCTAGTTGGGTTCCAAGCACTCTCTCTTACGGAATTTTATGAAATGTCGTAAAACTCAACTGCAAATTGTAAATTGCTATATTTTTTCTATAAATATTATCACTAAATTATATGAGGTAAGGCCGAGAATGCAAATAAATTATGAAAATAAATCGTAGCAGAACAGTTCTGCTAAAGCTGGAAGCGATCTATTTTATATGCATTCAGGAAAACTTGACGTGAAAAGTTCATTTAAAAAGTTGTTGAAGTTGTTGAAATAAGAATATTTTCCGTTTACCGAAACAGACTTATACGCAACAAGTTTGTACATTCTACATTTCCAGGAATACACAATAGAGTTCAGCATTCCTGGAAATTCCTCGAAAATTTACATGGGATTAACATGTCAGATATTAATCAATTTCTGCTTGAAACCTTCAAAAACAGTTGTTGCAGTGGAAACTCACATTGAAATTACTTCCTATTCATAAGTGCATGAATTATATCTGTTCGAGGATTTGCAGAAACAGTAAACAATACTGGACCATACATAAACAATGACACTAATAGCGTAGCACATAAGTAAAAATACAACATTAAGGCGCAATCTTCACTTTTAAATTATCTGCCGCAAATTCTGTCCTTCTTGACAAAGATATCCTAGAATTGCAGGACATTGATCATTTCCAGCCAATGTGACTGGAAACCACAAGACGGAAATCCTAGGATTTTGACAAATTTTGAATCATCGTCTACATTCCTCTATTCTTCGAAGAGGAAAAAAAGCAGACTCCAAGAGAAAAAGTTGGCCGAATTTAAGGTTTTATTGCTTAGCCTTTTCAAAAATTGGCAAAAAATTTCAGAGACGAAGAAGGAGAAGCAAATTATACAGAGCATTCGTCGTGTCTTTTCAGGAAAGGACAACTCTCACCGAGGAAAAAGTAATAAATTTGATTTTTCTCGATTTTTAGGACTGCTTACTAAAATGAACGGGACTAAAGCACTTAAAAAAGGGAACGTCCTCATTTATCTGTTGTTGTTAGAGAGACTACTTGCAACAAATTCTTCCAGTAACTACTATCGATTTCTTTCTGTATCCGTGACATTATGTAGGTTTCTCTGGCTCACAAGAAGTTATCTCTGATATATCGTCCTGCGAAGATTATAATCAATGTGGATTTTAAAATTAGGGATTCTTGAAATAATAAAATGGTAGAAAATTCATTAGAAGTTTGCATATACTTGACATTCTCAATAAGTACATTTCGGATCACTTCGACAGTTTTTTGAGGAAAAATATGAAGTCTGTTTTTATTTGCAGTGGAATTTCTTCTTACTGTTGTTGAACCAACATTATATTCATTGGATTTTGTATGAATCTCCGAGGTTATGATATGATGCTCATTCCAGGATCCCTAAAAAGTATTTATTTCTCCTACGCGAATACAGTAAGTGACATCGTGTATCGTGCATGATGTGATCTCGTTCTACTACCTTATCAGATGTTAGATCCGCGTAAAATGACGGAAGTAATCATGGACATGGTAATCATCATGTGGTTATGTCGCGTCACGTAAGTGGAGCGTACACAAATTGTGCACATCGTTACAAAAAGGTCACTCGATACATCATAATTATCCAACTAGGTCTGTTGGCACTTAACGATCGTCAACAGAACGCAACATAGCACTTGTGCCGTGATCGTAACGCATCACGCACGTTACCACCATTCACCGCCGCCACCAACAACAACACATGTGAACCCGTTACGCACGATGAACGCATAATTGCCGTCCGGCAAACGCTGATGACGGCGGAAGAACGAGTTTCGTTCTCTGGAATACTAACGCATCGCAACGAGCGCCGTGCTCCAGATTGTCGAACGTCCTCACCAAATATGACCGATAAGCGCTCTGCATGGGATGACGAAGAGTTTGAAAAACTAACGTTGAGATTGTTTACTGGATGGATGGGGAAGTACAGTTAATTCAACAAAAATGTAAATAATAACAGTAAAGAGAATGGCACTAGTACACCAGGACTAAATTGGTATAAGTGATTTAAAAAAAAGTAATAAGCATCCAAAAATACGTTTTCGCCATGAGAGGATTAGTAATTATTACCACAAAATCAATCAATGCTCTATTAGCATCCAGAAGTACAAAGATCAAAAATATAGGCTTGAAAAAACATTATTTTCAAATAGCTTAAAAATTCACCTTTACAAGGACTACCTTAATAGAGACAAAATCACTTTATTCTAGAAGATTCCAGTGTTTTGTGGAAAAGAGTGTACAACGCAGTGGAGGCAGATAGAAATGTCTTCAACTTCTGCAGCACTTTCAGCTTTAACTGAGACAGGTTTCCAGAAATCCACCAGCTTTGTTGAGCCGAAATTACTGTTTTCAGGATTCTTAAACAGATTACGGGTATTTGTTTAGGCATTTTATATCTGTGCTCTATTTCTATCATTATTTTTTTATTTTTTGTCATTGGATAGTGGTCAGTACAAATTGACATCGATACAAAGAGGGGAATCGTCGAAGATTTCGTAGGCTCAGATCCTCATTGAAGTCAAAAGTGACTGAATCAGGCAGAAACTTTTTTCTCAACGATTTTGACATATGTTTTTGCCCTTTAGCGCAATTTTTTCAGATGAAAAAAAGTGGCTGACGAGAAAATAACCAATACAACGTAGAGGTTGACTGAAGACCAATTTTTGTTGGAAAAATGAAGATAAATGAATGTGTGGTTACCTTGAAAGGAGACAGGTTTTTTTCTGTTTGCAGCGGCTTTTTCGGTTGGTTTTAAAATTTGGGATTGAAAAGTGCATACGGCTCGTAAAAGACGATCAAGGATAAATCGGGGTCATAAAATAAGAGGAGGAATAATACGAAATTGGGGGTCAATGGAATGGCTGGACAATTTTCTTTTTTTCTAAAGGATTTATTTCAACTTGAATAGCAATGGTATGGTTTTGAGGTTCGACTGAATCCACATACGTACATTCGCACGTTATTTAAGTATATATATATATATATCCAAATGTAAAAGTTAATCTACATAAATAAATACATGAGATTTGAATTGGCATCAGAACTGAGAGGAAAGTAACATCAGTAGTTTAGCACCAGGAAAAGGAAGGGCTCTGTTATCGTAGATGAAATGAGACAAGAGGAACCCCTCTGAAAAATCCTTCGTTTTTCCGAAAAAGAAGTAGAGAAAAAGTAGCATCGATCTTTCTAAATGTAATAAGGCAATTACAAGGAAGAAACGATTTTTGTTAACAACAACACAATAAAATTCAAAACTAAACGATAAAAATGACTATCTTTGATAGACGAACATAGAATCGCGAGGCTATTCCCTCACGGCTGCATTGGTTTCTAAATTAATGAGAGTTGCTCAAAGGAAACCGCTTAACAAGCGATGTGATGTGTTATGTATGTAAAAAGAAACCCATAAAACGTGATTATATCGTTAAATCCAAAGTAAATAAATCCAGAGTACAACAGAGTGTGAAAGTAGTTTCGATTTTCTTGGATGACAACAGATAGGAGGGATTGCACTTAAGCCTAGCCCCTACTTCTAATCTTACGCTCGATGCTGAGTCACAGATTGCACCTGTCTTCTATTTGCAGCTGAGACTAAAAAATATACACACCTTATGGATAGTAAAAAATTTACGTATATTATATTTAGCAATTACACGATTGTAGTACCTTTTAGAGAAATGGATACATATGTATCTTATTTCGTATTAATAAGTTCCCCTATAAATTAGTTATGAGAACAGGAAACAAAAGTGCACATCGAGAAGGAATAAATTTAAGATAAGCTAAATAAGGTATTACACGTCACCGAGCGACTTAATATTACTTCCTGAGAAAAAAAAAACAAATAGGAAATAGAAAGGAAGTATGTCAGTACGGCACAAGGATCCAAATGTTAGGCAAAAATAAATTTATTAAGACTTCAAAAGAATTAGACAATTGTTGTTCTGTTACATGGATACTAAAGATTACCGGTAATAGTTGCCGGCTCTCAAATCAATAAACATAGATGAGACGGTAATTGCGAAACTAAGCATATTGTGTGAAGTATGTGACGAGGAATTTATATCTATTCTACTACCGTAATCTGCAAAAGTCTATAATTGCATCAATTATTATCAAGGATTCACTGCAAATGTTGCGAGTCTATGGTTACACGAGTACGAAGAACGAACAACGTTCACATGCTGTGTTGAATCACGTGCACATCAACTCTAATGGCATGAGTACATGTGTAGTTCTGGAACAGAACAGAAAATACGTAAAACGTGGCTCTACGAAAATAAGCGTTATGACAGTTCAAAAATAGATATTGTCGTAAAATATTCAAATATTACTCGGTTTATTCGGATTGTTATCTAAGAAGGAAACCTTTACCTAATCCACTTCTTTGTTACATCTTGTTCTACGAAAGTGAAAATAAAGAATGCATAAAAAGGTTGTTTACAAGATTTTAATCTAGTTATTCTGATATGGAATCCCTAGTAAAGAATAATTCCGTATTTACGACTCTTTGATTTTTTTCGCTTTCCTACCGCAAAAATCGCCTAAGTTAAGAAATACTAGTTCAGAAAATTAAGAAATAAAATCTCGTCGAAATTGCTCTTCCAGAAAGTTATGTCGAAGTTCGCTAACAGAGATTAAATGTAAAGTGGAGAAAAATGTTGACATATTTCGAATAATATTACAAGCTCAGTGGGTTAGAAAAAATTAATTTCGGCAATATCTGATATCGTATTTGTTTATGTTTATGCCTACAACTTATGCTCATAAAAATAAGCTTTGGGTGAATGTTGAAAAGTCATCTTTACACTTGTGCTATTGATGTTTCGATATCTTCCGAAACCATTCGAAAATTTCATCATTCCGGAATCAATGAATTAGTACCGGATTTGTTTCGTGAAGATAAGCACAGTGACAAGATATTCGCATATTTTTATATTGGAAATAGAACAGAAGATCATAGACGACATTTTCCACGAATTTCAATTAAAATTGAATGTGGTGTTGGTAGATCGGAAACGGAAAATTAATCGGTTACTACATTCATTTTAACATTAATATATTCGTGAAAATAGAGCCGGGGAATAAAAGGGAGGAATTTCGAAACAGGCTGAACAGGCCATGGACATGGAAATGGTTTCGAATTATGACATAACAATGACAGAGATATCAAGCAGGCAGGAGCAGTCGAACACAACGAACGATGGATGCACAGCCCAGTGCAGTGACCGGCGATGTTTTAGCAACATTTCATAATCAAGCTCAAACAAATGAATCACTTCACAAACGAAGGGGTTCTCCGTTGTCGCTAACTCTCTTCTCACATCGTAGCCGTTCATCATTCTCCTCTTCTTCTTCTTCATTGTACACAAATAAAAGACAATTGAATTGTGTAAACAGCTCATATTACCTCAGTGTTTAACATGAGCCAAGTATGTAATTCTAATCTCGAATATACTAACGAACCATCAACTTCACTGTTAAATGTTATAAATTTACATTCCTGATGAAGAGTATAAATTGAACAACCGAGAAATATTTATTACTCTATTTATTTTAATTTATTTCGTTAATTTATTTTGCTCATTTATTTCGTTTTATTTTTCAAAAATAAATAGAATGTTATAGTTTTTCAAATATAAATATTACAGTACATTTTTTTCAAATATAAAACTATCACATCTCGAATATGACACTGATTACCGAACAAAAAACGAATTTCAAATGAAAAATCTGCGAAAATGTACTTGGATATTTTAATGTCAATTTTAAGAAAAAAAAATTGCGGATCCGAAGCAATCTACTTTGAGAGTTTGAGGTTTTTCCTCAGAATATCATGTGTTTATGAGTTCCAATTTCCCAGAAGGATTACACGTTGATTAGTGGATATTAGATGGTCCCAAGTTATGGATTTAGCAACGTCATAACTATTTGAGGATACGGTGTATCCAGGATTGTGCGACTTTCTTGTAATCTCATAAAAGCTTCCACGTAAAAGCGTTTTAGTTCTAAACAGAATATTCTTGGAAATGTATTCTTGATTATACTTAGCTACGTCTGGGAAATCTTCTATTTCCAGGTAGATTCGCGACATTTGTGGATTCCTAGGAGAGTTTCTTCCCTCTGATCGGATTAAATGCATTTCAGTCTTGTTTTCCTAATTCGCTAAGTACTGACTTCTTCTAAAAAATAAATCTTGGGACATCGATGTAATGGTACGTGCCATTTTGAATTGTGTTTCCTGATCTCTGGGTCCATAGCAGGAATTTTGTTCCACAAGTAATATTTTGATACATATATGCGATGTATTTGTTAATTCTCCGTCTAATGGGAATTCTGAGAGATACTACATTTCGAAGAATTTACCAACCACATTGTTTCATTAACACTGGAGCCAAACCATAGGAATAAAAGTATAATATTAGTATCGAAGGAATTGTTTCTGCTAAGTAAATCCGGGAATAATGTAACTAATCATATTGTCACCTTTGGTGAGAATTTTTTTTCTTGGAATATTTGAAGGAAACAGTAGTGATTGATATGATACGGTGTACTCAGAATTTGAAGATTTTTGTTAAACATCATATATCATTTAATCAGTAGTGCAATTACGACCATGGCCTCAATTTTCTTCCATCATCATTCGAGAAAACATAAACTTCTTAGAATGCATTATACGCCCATTGAAAATCAGCGAAGTTCATCGAATTTGTCCTTGATTCAACGTGATGATCGGTTCGATGTGGTGGAACACGCTGAAAAATGATTACCTTCCATTGTGATGACAGTAACGGAACAGGAAACAAAGGCAATTACCGTTTGCGATGCCGCGTTCTCAATTTTCAAGACCATAACGTCGGTTCGGAGTAAGTGCCGCCATGGAATACGATCGAATTCGATAACAAGGGAAGATTTCGCACCAGGTTTAAATGAAATATCTGTACCAAGAAAGGTAACTTTTGTCTAAATAAAATTAAAATATGTAACTAATTCGATTTAGCAAAGGATATTCCGTCCCTTAGAAAAAAAGCAAACAAACATTTTCAGTTGTTTTCACATGTTCCAAATCAAAATTCCCTGTAGGCATATCTAAAATCCATGCATAAACGACAGTTTCTCCTTCAATTTGTGGATTGAATAGTCTGTTGCGAGGAGAATTATCATTTGAATGGAGCTGCGACGTGTACCTACAAAAATGTTTCACCGTTTAGTTGCTATTAAAAAAAAAGGCGAAAAAGATTACCAAATATTCCCGGTGTCATTCTGGTGAATCCACGGTTTTGTGCTATAGACAGCTTCCGAATGTGCGTTAATGAACCTTACAAAAGAATTAAAGAGTTTTTTTTGGAAATTTGTTGTTTTCGTGAAAAAGTTATTTTTTCATATTAACAGGGGTGTAGTTAGAACCCAAATTTACCATTTTTCCTTTTCCTTTTAAATACAAGAGCATACAAGAGCAGAAGAAATTAGCGGTATTGAAAAAAAGGAAAAAAGGTGCTCCACAAAATTTATTCTAATGATTAGTGTTCCACCACCTACGTAACTACAGATGTACCTCAGTTTATTTTGAAAAAAAAGATAAGAGAAAATGCCTCCAATCCCATACATATGACTAGGCCCACCTGCCCAGCTCACGTAGACGATCCTCGAAAATTGGTGGTATTTTACCATGTTTATCCGGTCCAACATTGAGCAATAAATTTCCACCACAAGAAATTGTTCTCGCTAACTGTTCAATCAGCTCATGAACAGACCACACATCTGTACTCTGAAAAAGAAGAAGAAGAAATAATGAGGTGGAAATTTATGAAAAAAACCGTTTCACCTGAGAAAAGAACCGTTTCACCTAAATTTGGTTATGGTTGTTCACTTCTTATTTTCCATCTTTTCTTTCTTTTCTTATTTTATAGTCTTTTTAAATTTTCCTTCTGTTTGATCAGTGACAAACCTTCTCTCGAAAATGATATTTCAAAGTCCATCTAAAGTCGAATAAATGACGAGAATTCTTGAAAAAATCAACTGAGACGAAAAAATCGTGGTTACAATTATAGTTATTTCATGTATCATGTATTTCACTAAATCTAGTCAATCAAATACTGTTTTTTACGAAACACTGATGATTACTAACATAATAATATTAAATAATATGATTGAATGAATGTAGGTTTTATGAACAGTGACTAAACATCAGCAGGAAGATTAGCAAGTTGTGCATTTTTTTCCATTTGCTGCGCTTCTCAAATGTTTGCAAGCGGTTCCATCCTTGTGGGCTGTTTGTCATCTTCGAAATAAAAAAGTTTTGAAATACTGAACTCTCAGTTCACATTATCTTGTAAATTCTTCAACTGCTAATATCCACTATGTTCAGAATCGTTAATCTGTTCATCCATCAAATTGATAGGAAGAAAAATTTTCGCTATCGGACATTGTGCTACTATATACATACTTGAATATTTTTCAAATTATTATAGTTCACATAATTTTTTTTTCGCTTTATTTTAAAAAATTATCATTTCTTGAAGAGTCGTTTACTCGAAAAGTAGAAAAGAAAATGGATACAGCATCTATCTTTTTTTTGTCAATTTTCTTCTTGTACCACATAAACGAGATAATTTCCTTTTTTTCTACTCCACAAGTTCGCTTGTTGCTTGAAGCGATGGCTGAAAATGTTACGTTACCTCTGATCCGACGACGAGATAACTGTGATCAAACGCTGCGATTTGTTTGTTTTTTTCTTTCGTCAGCGTTTTTAGATGGAACCGTTCCTATCGCAAAAGCCTTAACTCGAATATATAACACGATGCTGTGACCCAATGAAAAAAATGCAAATATCCACAAAATTGACAATATTCGGATCTTCTCGGGAAAAGATAGCGCTAGGAGTGTAGACTACGAGTATGAGCGTACTCACTCTCAATTCCTCGTAATCATCGCAAAGAAACAACCCGGGAAATGCTTTCCTGTTCGAATTTCCTAACAATACACCTTTCAACGCCCCATCCTGCACACCTGCTACGCCTACGAGCGGATGATAACCAACTAGAGTTCTCAAGCCGTAAAGTCAATGGATAGGCTGCTAACGGAACCGATGGGTGTACGGGTGTTAGAAGGTGCGTCGTTAGAAAATTCGTTCAGCCAGGCAGCTGTGAGAAGTTGTGCAATTGTTACATATTTCATTTGTAAGTTGATTTACGCATTCTCGCATTATGTAGAGTAATCAATATACCTGTTTTAGTAAACAAAGAAAGGAATAAATACGCAAATTCCTATCTGAGAACGCTAGAAAAACGCTGGTAAAGCAGAGCATTCATCCGAAATGGAGCACATTTTTCAACGAGAGTACATTTATGTGTTTGTCATCGTTCGGTTTAAAACGCGAATTTTAAACTTAATACAGAATATCCACAGTCTTCTGGAAAATTATTAGAAAATCGAGCCTCCTAGCCAGAACTACGTATCCCCTGTTACTGCCGTATCCTTATCTTGAACGAATGACAGCTAAAGAATAGCATGTCTTATCTCATTTGAGATAATCTGCTTGAAAAAGAAACTCGAAACAGAATCGAAGAATATTTCACAGAAAAAAAAAACCAATTAACATATGAATGAAATTTTCACATAGAATTCAAATCTCCAAAATTCATCCAGAAAATGTACTCAAATCAGTTTCATAAGATAGAGAAAGAAGTTCATGTGGAACTAACTACCTTGATGAACCTGACAAGGTTTTAGAGAAGTAGAATCTCAACGGAAGTCTCGTATTTCGTCGGCAAACACATGTAACTTCAGATGATCCTTGCATTTTCCTAGCAGCATAATACTGACGTCTATTTTTTTTTTCATTTTAAGAAAAACGTTCTGTTATGGATAATTGTGATTGGATAACAAACAATAATTTTGAAAATTATCTAGTTTTTAATTTCAAACTTATTTTGTGACTTCCGAAATAGATTTTAGAGCTAGAAAAATCAGCTACAATGGAGGCTGTACCTGTTTCTACTTTTATTAATGATATATATATATATATATATATGTTTGTTTCCAGCATTTGACTATTTTTTGTCGTTACGTTCTCTAACAAAAAGTGTTAGTAAATACATTGTTTATAAAAAACATGAGAGAGCTATCTTTAGTTTTGTGTCTTATAATTATTTCAATTTTTATTCAATTCTTAAAGCACTGTACATTCTTCATGATAATCTCTTTTTTAAGTACAATAAAAGAGGAATAACAATATAAGCGCTATGTAATTTGCAAAGGAGCTGTACTAATATGTAGTTCTTCTTATTATTTAGCAAATTACGGTAGTCGGAAGTACTAATGTAGAGCAATTAACTTAATACAGGACTATTAAAGTTTTTATTATTTTTTTTTACGTCTGTACATGTCACATGGGTTTCCCATGTGGATTAATGTTTTTCGAAGGCGAATCCCACAAATATGGTCATGGGTTGTAAGCATTTTGAAGCTATTTATTTCCGTTGGATAATTTCAGGACAAATACGGAATCTGTGAAAAGAACCGTCAAAAAGAGAAAAAAACAATAATTACGTCAAAGAAAGGCCCTTGAAGCATTTTAAGAAAGCTCGTTTTCGATGGCGGCTGCATTGCACAAATAATTATTTCAAAACAATATTGTCTCATGATTTCACCAGGAAAAAATGGAAAAATTTTAAAATTGCAGGAGTTCTGCACGAAATCAGGAATTACTTTTGAAGTTGTGTGATAGAACCAGCAAAATAGTGATGAATCCATGCTTTGTTTTAGTGGATAACCGTGTAATTTCAAAAAAGTAAAACGAAATTTTATTGGTTTCTCTTTCAAAATAACATCGTACCTTCATAGTTCTCCTGTTGCCCCAGGAAGACTTGTCAAGTGTCATGCAGTTCTCCCATTTACGTTTTAATAGCTTTCCTGAATTTTAGGGATGTATTTGTAGAACGACAATGGAGTTGGACTAAATTCATGAGGTATTCAATTCTACCAGGATCATAATGATCGGCATAGGTAAGGAATCCACCGTGTTTCCCGATAGAATCAGCACCCCAACGATCGTTCACAACCACGTAGTCCTTAATAGGGCTGGAAAGTAGAAGATTTGACAGGAAGAAGGATGGAAAAGAAAATCGATCAAATAGAGGATGACATGTGGGAAGATGAGAGGTAAAATACTCAAAAGTTTACGCAAAAAAAAATCGCCTAAAAATACCTCGTATTGTATAACCAAGCAAGAAATTCCTTGCTCTTCCAGTATTCATCAGTCCTACCCCAATCGCCATCACTCCACACAATTTCAGGCTTATATCGATTCACAATTTCCAATAATTGTGGAAAAGAAACTTGCTTAAATGTTTTAGATCAAGTTTTTTCTTTATTTACATAACACGAAATAAACATACGTCAACATAAAGTGTTGTGTTATATTTTCCGTCATCCAGGAACATTGGATGAAACCATTCAAATAGAGAAAAATAAAGTCCAAAATGAACATCGGTCCCTTTGAATGATTCTTTGAGCTCTCCTTAATACGCTAATCTTTGGATTTTTTCAAATAAATCACTAGGAAATTCCTTCAAATAGATCAAGAGCTGACCAACAATATCACGTTTCGGTCCGATATCCACTGAATTCCAGTTCCAACTGGTTCTAGTTGGCCACATAGTGAAACCTTCATGATGTTTACTAGTAAACACAAAGTATCTGAATAAAAATAATAGATTTTTTTTGAGCTTACTAGAAAACTGTATATAATCCAAATATAATCCATTCAGGAACTGCAATACACAGTATTTTTTGCATTTCGTTAGCTAAGTTCTTAAAAAAATTCCATTCAAAAATAGAACAAATTTTCATTTAAAAAACCAATTTTTACACACACGTTTTAAAAAAGGTAAAATATCAATGGTCAAGGCATCTGGATATCTTAGCTTTATAAAAATAGTTATTGTAAATTAAGTACATGCGTATCAGGTGAAAATGACAATAAATTAATATGAATATATATGTAATATCTAATGTAAAGAAGTAATTAACATTTTCATGTGGGTAATATTCAATATTTTTACAATAACCACCCTATATAAATCATTTTCACCCGTACTTATATTAAAGCAAGAAAACTTATGTACTTTGCTCCTGATGAACTGACGATGTCAGCAAACTCCTTGGCGTTAAATAATTCGGCAGTAAACTGAAATTTAAATCTGTAAACATGTTGAAAAACATCAGGTACGTATACGAAAATCAATTACAATTACAATACATTTACCAATTACTTTATCACATACATCTTTTGCAAAATCTGCGTAAGTTGTTCCAGGTTTATAATTACGATTAATGTAATTTACAACATCCTTGTCCGGATTGTCACCTTTCCAATACCACCACATCCATTCTGACCTGAAAATTTGCTTGTTCCCGAAAATAGATCAATGCAGCAGTCAAAAATAAATACAGTAATTAATTACCTATAAGCAGGTACAGAATAAAGTCCCCAATGACAAAAAATTCCAAATTTTGCGTCGTCATACCATTGTGGCAGCGGTCGAGCGTCAAGAGATGGCCATGTTGGCTTTAAAAAATTATTCTTTCTTCTGCTTTTATGGGTTTTGTGGTTATTTTCTATGCAATGACTCACCTAATCGCTCATAAAAACGTACCTGATATTTTGAAGAAACGACTGAAACGAGAATTAACTTGTAGAGGAGAGTGAACATGACAGGACAACTCGTATTATCGTTGGGTCACCGAATTCTAGATAACACTCTTGAGTGTTCGCTATCAAGAATGCAAATAAATCACAACAATTGAGCTATCTATTCAGGGAAAGGAGAGTCTATCCTGAAAGATGAGGAATCAATGAGAAATCTTTTTACAATATTAAAAATGTTAAATTAAATTAATGTTAGTTAATAAAAATGTTAAATGTTCATAGAGGGAGAGGTAGTTAACTTCATATTTTGACACCGCATTATTATAAAACGTTCACGTTTGACATGAACGGCGATGTGGTCACACACTAAGAAGTATGTACATACAAGAAACGAAAAAATGTCGAAAAAATTCTGCTACAAGTTAAATTCTTCCACAGGTCTCCTTCAGATCTCCAAACAATATCCACTGCCACTGTATTTCTGCAAAGAAACAATAAATAATATTATTATAGATAGGTAAGCTTCCAGTGATGGTCAAATGATATTTTTGATCAGATTACAAATATTTTCAAGCGAAAACTATTTTAAAATACTAGATAGTACACAACGGCAGAAGATGTACATTTCGCGTAATATTCCTATACTAACTAGAATTATGTGATAGATCAATTAACGCACCTATGTTGAACTGGTATGTCGGGGCATTGATGGGGGTAGAACAATTTTTCCAGTTTTTATGGTATTCTGTTCTCATTATTACACGCCTTTGTTTTATTATTTTTAAAAAATCTTTCATTTTGTGCATTGCAGCTCCACACATTAATATCATGGTGACATTGCTGTGTGGTAGCTGCTGAAAAAAAAAAACGGAATATTTTCGAAGAAATTACAACTGGCTGTAGCTAGGTGAAAATCAATTGTAGTGTTGCGTAAGTGGGTGTGCGCCGGCAGACGGTTGCGTCGAGGTGGGACCCTCACAATACACGATGTAGAATGCACTGTAGGGTTAAGTGAGAGTCACTCCCTTACCGCAGCCGCATACGCGGCTGATCGAGTCGTCGAGTCGTTGTGGGTCATCACATATATACTCGGCGTTGATTATGTTCAACCATGTGGACGCGTCACGTCTGCTCAACTCAGCTGTTTTTCTTCTTTCTTCGATTTGCCTCAGGCGAAGGCAGATCGTTCTCAATCGATTAAACACATTTGCTAAAGACCATATTTTGATGCAGAGACGAAAAATACTCCTTACAAAGTGCTAATAACTAGTAAACAAGAAGAGCAAGAGTTACAATTTTCCTTCTTTTCCACTTCATTCTATCAGTATAGTAGTAGTTGGATAGTATACTATCATAATCCGATACACCAATACTTCCTGTTTTGAATAACTTCAAAGCTCATGAGATTTATCAAAAATTTATTTCTCTTATCCAATATTCTCGGATTCTCTTAAGAGCTACTGTATATCTCTAAATTACTATTGCTATTAAAGCTGAAATAATTGTTCTTTCTATTACAAGCCCAATAGATGCATCTTTGCTGTTTAGACTCCCTTCTCCCTTCAAAATCCCATTATTTTGGGAGACCTCAATACTGTTTGTTATTCGTGGTAGAATCCTTAAAAGCACACAACTGCACTATTTAAACGACTGACCGATAACAAAAATTGATAACAGTGATCGGTTTAAGGTTAAAGCAGTAGTTTTATCAATGATCAATAGTAGATTAAGATAATAGTGTTATCGATGTTCTCCTTTAACCTTCACTAGTCCGCAGTGATTCGAAGCAGATTTAAGTGGAAAACGCGCTATCAGATTCAATAAATAAAGATAATTAAATTAATACACATTAGTAGAATCTGTAAAAGCCATTAGAGCAAATCTGGAAGTTTAATAACGTCACCATCCGACTCTATTCATATTCTATTTATATTATTCCAATAAAATAGTACACTTGAATAAACGTATTTATCTCTTGTTAGGATCTGTCTTCGACATAACAGGATAATAACACATCTAATTATTTTAGCACACTCTACTGTATTTCTCCTATCTGCGAAATTAAACAGGATAACTGTCTGCTAGAAACAGTAGAATTTTTCCATATAACTTTGCCTAGGATTGTCATACGGAAGCGGTTCATATAAGCAGCAAAAATATGATTGAGATAAACATTGTAGTTGAGAAGAGAATTCTGGAGGAAAATGATTAAAATGTCTAGGAAAGCACCAAGATGGATCATTTGCAATCAAACGAACACACAGCGTAATGTGAATACCTACACCACTTTTGTAGTGTTGTTGGATAACAAAGAATTCATGGCTGGATAGATCCAACATGAGAGAACACCGTGCCAAGAAAGAGCATAGCTCTCACTCAATTGTAATTTGATGACCGTGTGATCTTTAAGGCACGTCGGCTATGAAGAGATTGCAGCACAAACCACCGACTCTGGATTTGTTCCTGAAGGGAAAGAGCATGGTGGAGGGTAACGTGTACTGCAAGCTCCAACAAGTCACAGGCGTTAGCGGAACTGAAGGAGAGTATCCGGAAATAGATCGACCTCATAAGTGCAGAACAACTTGTCAGTGTCTTCAACAATATGGAACATCGCGTTCAACCATCCATAGACTCTTAAGGATGGTTCAGTCATGTGGTTTCTCATCGACCGAAACATCTTCATGGAAAATTCCACGTCTCTGCCTTCATATTTAATATGTATAGACGAAAATTCGAACGCTTCCTGTGAACGAATGCTCATTTATTGCTATTCACGGATTTATTGGTTTGCACGATTTAATTGGAGATTTAGTGCATCCGCCCACTTTGAACGGTCAACATTTCCCCGAGAACATTGATGCATCAGTCGTCTGGATAACCTTATTTGTATGTTGAATTTCCGGAATGAGTTGGCGAAGTGTCATATGTCTAACCCACCAGGACAAGGCACTTCAAGGATTTTGCATCGGAAAAAATAGCAAAAAAGACCATGGAAAAACATAGAAGCAAACCACGGCTACATGCTTACACTTACTTAAACTTACAAATGCATCCAAACAGAAAACAAGCATGAAACAACACTGTGAAATGATCCTGCACTAAACAATAACAAGTAAAGGAAAAACTGATAAGATTTAATTTCTCAACAAAGTTCTTTGTTCTGGAAACATTTCACAAGGTAGGATCTATAGCAAAACATGGGCAAACAAACTGCTGCTCTATCGTGGAGGTCTATGAGGATCTCATCAGATGCGTAGCCGTCATCGCTACTCCGACAATAACGTAGATCACCCCTACAAAAACGCTACAAATGCTCAGAAAACGATCCCGGCCCCCGTACCATGAAGGTCGCAAAATTTCGAACGCTTTTCCGGCTAGTGGATGGTATGAGATGTCATAATCTGAATAAATATAATAGTCACAATTAGAAAGATATCCGAAAAATCCTGCTTTTGTTAAAAATTTGAAAACGTTAAGCGTACTATTTTCTATTATAAGACGATACGATCCAGCAGGTAATCCTTGACGAAATGTTCCTATATTTCTAAGAGTTCTATGCAGTTTCTTGAAGCTATTATTGATCACTGGTCGCATCCATACAATGAAATCCTTATTTTTGTAACCTCCCATCTCACATATGTGTTTCTTCCATTTCTTTGGTTTTACAGTATCCCTGAACTGCAAAAGAATCGTCAACGTATATTTTGTAGTAAAAAAAATCTTTTACTCACGATTTCATGATCACACCATGATTGATTCGGAGCGAGTTCAGCATAGTACGAATAGTAGAGTTCCTCTTCTTTTGAGGTAATCCCTTCAGTTGTAAAGGGGACTATTTCTTCAGTGTTCAGGTATATTAGTGTGAAAATGTCTAAATAACTTTTTTTTTTAAAAAAGTCCTTCATTTTCTATCCAGAAGGGAAAAAATTTGTGAAATATTACCGTCAAACATTCCTGCTGCATTTGCTCCCATTGGTGCATAAAATAATGTCTTATTCCCCATTTTTGTGCTATAGAGAGAACTACTGACGTGCATACTCTAGAATATTTTTTTTAAATTTTATTTCTAAATGAAAAACCTCTATCGCTAACATATTTGCAATATTTTGGATGTAGACCAATAAGCTGCTCACGACAAACATTTCTTTGAATTCGACGATGTGTTTTATAGAAATGACGAAGTCGATAATAGAAATATACCGTTCCCTGAAAATTTCATTATTTTATTAATACGATATAATAATAAGATATAATAATATAATATATATAGTGTAATATAGAAATAAGTGATACATACGGTACAGTAATTTTAAAAAAATTTAAAGATTTTTCTGTGCAGACAAAAAATTAGGATCATTCTGGTGTGCATTGGCGATAGATCCCAGAAATTACGCTCACCTTAAGACTTACAAATTATCTTTGCTTTTTTCGAATTTATTTCTGAGATCATGGTATTGAAATTGTCTCAATGAACAAGTAATTCTGCAGGAAAGTGCCAGTCCTTAGCAAAATGTTACAAATCATTTGGTCGAAATCTATTCTAAGAGAAGTTAGTCGATAATTAATGTAGATGATATGGGATTTATTTTCATTTCTCCATATCAAACCTTGAAAATCTTTTTTTTCTTCCTAAAAATTAGGTTGTTGTAAGCATTCTCGAAATCAAACCTTCCATGGTTGGTCCAATTCGAAATCTACTTCACATTTAGATTTTGAGCAGTTTCCATATTCAATCCTGCGGAACAACACTGGAACAAAGAATATTTCATCCATGTACGGTTCGATGGAATTGCTGTTGTTTATGTAAATTGAAAATCCTTAAAAACTCGTTCTAAATATAAAAATAAGATCATGTGTATCCAGTCCTTCTCGGCAATTTTATTTGTGTACACACGTCCAGTCGGCGTTGAATGGTTCAACCACGTGACCGCAACGCCTTCGATGGAACAAATCTGAGAGGAGAGGGAGCATGTGTCAAGGTGAGGTGAAGCAATAGACGAGTCACGGTAGCCAGGTCGAAAAATGTGCCCACAACGGTAACGGTAAGTCCGTATCTTTGAACTGAATTTTATCCTTTTACACAATTTGACATTTGTAGCAGGTCACCGATAGCAGAATGTTGAGGCTGCACTGGATTTCTTTGCTCCAAAATTAATTTTAACACATTATTTGTCAGAAGCTGACGTACAGTTTTTTTAGAAGCAAAAATCATGTAGGTAAAAAAATACACGTAACAGTAGTAAAAGTTTGAACCTGTACTGGATTTCCTAGTTCTAGAAGCAATTTTAAGACACAAGATGTCAACAATAGAAGTTTATTGTTCTCAGGAGTACAAATCATGTAGGTAAAAAAATAATGAGATAAAATTAAAAGGAAAGGTGAATATATTAAAATACCATCCGAGTTGGCACTTTGAAGAATACATCCTAACGTAATGCATAGAAATCCTATGAAAATCGTGAGTGATAGAACTGTTCGGCCCGTAAACAGTAAATAACATCCAGGCAAACGTTGTTGGGAGAGAAGATACCCTAAAGTGTCCATCGTTGACGACAAAGTAAGTTGTATTCAACCTCAGTTCATAAACACAAACTCGAAATAGCTGAACGTTGCTCATTCCTTTTCTTTCAGGAAAAAAATCGAATTGTGTTCAAATGCTCACCAGTAGATCGTAGTGATACATTCTTTAAAATGCAGGCTATTTAGTAACATCCAGAAATTGAGCATATTTCAATGCAGTAACTGGTTTTCGACGATAAAGTTGCTTTGCATTACTAATTAACTAGACCAACTTTTTCACCTTGCTTTTTCGGGCCTTTTTCAACCTTATCAATCAAGAAGAGAACATCATGTACTTTAAAACCAGAATAGGTAGGAATAGCATATACGCCAGGAAAAACGAAAAATTATAGAGTTAGAGGTGCGCGCTGGATCATCGTATACAATTTTTCGGTGATCGTATTCATTCAGCGGTTCCATACACAGCAAAAAAAAAAGTGTAAAGACCACAAGCAGAAATCATATGCTTTCAAACCTTAATTTTCTATTTTTCAAAGAGGAATTACAAGTTGTTGGCCCATGTTCCTTTGTGCAATCGTCAGTAACTTTAAGTAATCTATCGAGAAATTCGAAAACAACCTACCAAATTGACATGTCCTCCTTCTTAGAGGGTAAATGCACCTAACGAGCAGGTTTTTTGGAAAGGAAGTATGGTAGAAAGGATGGAGCTGTGGCGATGCTCCCTGATTCATTCTAGGAAATGACGGGAAATGTTGGAGTTACAGACAAATAACATTATGTGACTCAAGCTCTATGAGCAATATTCTTCAGTTTCATTGTGAAGAAGAAAAGAATGTCAGGTGCGCTTGGGATCGCTTGACGAATAAAGATTTCTGTTGAATTTAACCACTCAAGTGGAAATTTCCTGACTTCTTCCACTCCTTCCTTTCATAATCCTCCCATTTGGGATGGTATAATAATTTTGGAAAGGGCCGACTTCGAAATCGACCCGGATGTGAGCTCCAAGTATTACGAATCATGACAACGAACCGCTTTGAGTTTTCGGGAATCTAACGAACCAATCGTTTCTTCGGAAGAATGGTACCATGATCCCAAAAGCAAAATTGATTTTACGAGCAATGTCCTGAGGTATATACATATTTCTGTGATTGTCATCCCTATTAAAACGCTGGAATTCTTAAACGATCCGTGAGATGCAAAGACTTTTCATCTGCGAGTGAGGAACTCTTGAAGGCGGCAACGTTGAACACTTGAACAGCTTTCTTGAACAAATTAGGGATTGTGAGAGGGATTCTTGGAAGCCAACGACGGGAAATAATTGAATTATAAATATTGAATAGTCACACGAAGAAGTTGTAATAAAACTTTTGAGGATACGAGTTGATTTTTTCAGAATTATATTCAATTGTTTGAGAAATACGAAACTGTGCACCCTGAAAAAGCACTGCAAACGATAATATTGATAGAATAATTGTTATACTACTCCTCTTTTATTTATGACATTCTTTTTTGGGAGTTTACCTGAGAAATTCTCTAATTTCAAAAAGATACACGCCTCATCAACTTTTCTCTGCAGTTCTTTTCAGTTCTATAACAGCTCTATCACAAGTCACTATTTCTGGAACAATACCGTTTCTTCGTTACTACGAATATGGTAGGATTCCATAACGCAATCACTCTTTTCGTTCTACAGCACTTTTTACGAACTATTCAACTTTGACTGGGCGTCATTCTGTGCTCGAACACACTGCTGAACATGTTTCGCATACCATTGTGAACCTCGAACGGTTGCATTTGCGTATACGTCGAAATTGTTTGCACATCTACTTTAGCACGATGTTCTTGGGAACGTTTCTTAAGTAGTGCAATCACGTCTCATCATCAAAATCACCCCGGAACCAGAACTTCCTGACTCCCGTCTAAGGTAGAATTTCCTTTGTTCACTAGAATGTAGATGATGTCAACCATTTCGAAAAAAAAAGAACTTGTTGATATAATAAGTTGAGTGCACGAGGAGTGAGTCAATCAACTGGCTTTGAGTTCAGCCGGAAGCAAACAGTGCACACACTCGTCCTCTTCGTAGAGTCTCGCGAACTTTCACGTAACATGCTCTATATTCTTACTATTCTTGTAAGTTTTACAGTAATTTCAGCACAAAATAGATAAACCCATAGGTTTCGAAGTGATAATTACTATAATGATTAAGGCCCTATTTCTACGAGAAACACTTTCATTATCGTGCGGAATTTGTCCAGACGGGACAAAATGTGATAGTAACACGGGGATTTGTCGCCCATTTCGTCAGTTAGATACATCGCCACCTAGCCGTTCTTGTGGAATATGCCCTGCAGGGACTATGTGTGACTCAAATACAGGTAGTTTAATGAATTTAGTCCACTTTCGCATAATTTTCCTCTTTCTTGTTTTGTAGCTTGATCGTTTCTACTTTCAGGTGTTTGTCGTCCATTTCGAGTCGCAGGCGATGATGTCAGTTATCTCTCTATTCTAAGAAAAATATTTTTGCTTTTTTTTTGATTTTTCACCAATTTTAAATACTACTTTTCAAGCCACGTCCGAATTTTTGCGATGGAGTTATTTGCCCACCTGGATTTTTATGCGATAATAATACAGGCGTCTGTAGAAAGTTCAGGTACCAACTATTGTTGTTAACTTACGTTTATTCTCCCTACTTTTCCTCAGTTCCTCATTAGAATTCGGGTTTGAACCTAATTATTTCCTTGGACATAATATTCGAGATGTTTTTTTTTAATAGTAAAATTACTATATTTCGGGAATTCGTTCCCAAGTGACTCCATAATTTTAAGCGATAAATTTTGTTAACAATTACGAAGCTGGTTATTTTAAGTCATTCTTCTTTTTTTTCAATTCTACGCAACATTTTACCGAAGAAACCATCCTGATTCTTCTCATTACCTCAAGATAATATACAAACCATTAGGAAAAGCTTGATGCACTCAAATTCACAAGTATACCGTATGCAATTTTTTAAAAATTATTATTAGTGGATAACAAAGTATTCGTTAGCCCTACACAATTCCCTTATCATCCATTCTGTAGAAAACTCACGATGACTACCACAGATTCCAGTATATGTAAAGAATTTTAAAAATCACTAAGGATACTACAGGCGTTTTGGCAACATAACGTGCATATATGCATTGTTCATTGATTGTAAATAGTTTTTTTTTAACCTAATGCCAAAACCTGGAAGCTGGTTATCCTAGCATAAAGTAACGCACATTGTATCAACTGAAACCAACCTACAGTACACCTACCAGACACAAATCACCTCTTCGGACCAATAAACAATTCGAAAACATCATCCAATGACTTATCATTGTTAGAATTTCGTGTTTGTTGATTTTTATCCAAAAAAAAGTGAAGAGTACATCTAAGAATTTTTGATGACTAAGAATTACCTGAGTATGACTCAAAATATTCCCTGCCACCTAGAAAAAAAAAGAACAAACAATCTCTTTTTTTTTCTCATCACTACTTCTTTCACTCTCTAAGCCCCTACTGATCATCGTACCTCATATCTTACTGAGAGCACAATCATATCTAGTTCGTCCTATCTATAGTTAATTTTGAAAGAAATTGGGCAAAATATTGATTGTCACGTTATCACACTAAAATGCTCAAGAATAAAAAAAATAATTGATAATAATATTAATAATAAATAAAAGCTAAAGATAGATGCTACAATCCTACGCACAAATATTTCACACTGCTTAATGCAAAAAATTATTATATTACTGAAAACGACTAAAAACTTTTTCTTATTTATTTACGACAACGAAAACTAGTAAACTAATACAAATTTTCGTACTTTAGCAAACTGCACACATCCTTTCACTATACACGATCTAATCCCTAGGCAAAAATAAAGAACAAAAGAGATTTTCTGCAAAGCGAAATGATTGAGCGTATTTGCAAAAAATAAGAGTCATAAAACTGAATTAATCCTGAATTAGATTGACAATGAACCATAAATTAGATTTGTCCTGAATTATGTACACCCAAAACATCTAGATCTAGCTCAGCGCATCGGAGAAAATCCTCTTGCTATCAACAACTGTAATTCAAACAAGCATCAATCGTCAACGATCCAATGCTTACCCTAAACACAAGGACCAGCTTGTGGATGTTCGTTTACTTGGAATGATTACTGAAATCAGGATCTGTTGTTTACTTCTGAACGACTCGATTCAAATCCATTGTTCTGCTTCTCCTGGCTTCGACTCACTCTCGGAACCAGTTAGAAAAAATAGCCATTGCAAGCCTCACTTATCCCGAAAATTGGCAACGGATTATGAAGAAAGAAATGGGGTTAGGAATAGTAAGAAGTTGAGAGAATGTTTGCGTGTAAGCCACTAAATTCTTTTGATTTTATCCTTATTTTTGCACATATCATCCCGATGTTTGGATTTATTTCCTCCTTTCCTTGATTTTTTTGAAGCAAATTTTTTATCCGAACAATTTTTTTAGCAGAACCTTACAAATCCTTTACTCCTGATTATTTCACCTATTAGTATTTCGTACGTTTTTTCAATTTTTTAAATTCTCAATACATGAGCGATGACAACGCTCTCTGGGATTTGCTTTTTTTAAAGTGCTTCATTCCAAATTTTAGAGCAAAACTAAAAACATCCGAGTATTTTTATAGCAAATACAAATCTGACAGCGTACTGTACTAGTAATCATTCTCAAGGTTGTAAGGGATGTCCTCTATTGTTAATGAAAACAGGAAACTGTCCAGGACAGTATTCGAACTTTTTCGAAGCCCCTCCACCCCCGACCCCTGCCCCCCATCCCAATATTAGGGAAAATATCGTCCTTGCAATTTAAGCCGCACCTATCTTTTTCAGGCTACCCACTCTGTCGTCTTACAAAAGAAAACAAAGAGTAGAGAGGGGCCAAATAAGAAAGAAGAGATACACAAACCGATGTATAAGTGTTCTATGTCCACAAGGAACCCAATGCGATTCAAATACAGGTGAGGGAGAAAATAATTGAACTGCGAAAGTTCGACTTTCCTTGAATCTTGGCATAGAGATTGCAACTTGTTGATAGTCGAATTTAAGCAACAGCCAAGATTGTTAACAAATTTATTACGGCTAACGTTTCGGCGTTGTCGCCTTCGTCAGAGCCTTAGTAGCCGCGTTGCCGTGATGTTAGCGGATATCCGCGTGGTGCTATCGCTCCGCTCTACCATTAAAGGCACCGTATCACAAAAATGACGTAGGTGGGAAATCTGTGAGAAAATATAGTGTTCAGAGTATAGACCATAAGTATGAGTGTAGCACTGCTCAATTTCAGCTGCATAATTCTCTCGAAAAACATACATGCCTACAAAAGCTCCACCTTTGTGCATCCATGTGCGAGCGGTAAAAATCAATGAGGTCTCCTCACCAGCATATCGAAGTAAAACCAATGAAAAAGTTGCAGGAAAGAGTGGAACGTATAGGAGGGTTGGCGTTCTAACGCGCTTCGTAGTGTACAAATAAATCCCGTTCTTACGCAGTTTCCCAGGACGATTATTAAGGAATTCAACTGAAACACACCCATACTCGTAATCTGCACCTCGAACTCATTGTTTTCTGTCATTATTCGCACTAGGTGAATTTCTTGTTATGTTGCCTTTAACGCAGCCCAGGAGGAGTAGAGATGTTTGATTCCGGCAGACGCGTCGCGTTCACCTGGTTGAGTATATCTGGGGCTGATCATTTATGGTTTTTTCCGCTTAGGAATATGTAGACAGTTCCGACCTCTAACGAGCATACCAACCGCAAGCGATCCGTGCATAGGAGTCGTATGTCCACAAGGTACACAATGTGATACAAATACAGGTATGCGAGTACAAGAGTTTTAGCCTTGCAACAGTATCGATGAATACTTACTGTGTTTGACCTCAAACTTAACACATCTTTCCCCAAACGAAGTAACTCGGGTTACACAAAGTGAATGAAAAATACGGCAAAAAAGGCAAAATTTAAACACGGCTAAAAATAATCTCATAACAATTACCAGTATAAAAAAAGAAGACATCCTTATCTCTGAACTATGTGCATTAACAAAGTCTCTTTCTCATTCTTTTTCTCTTCTATTCTCAATTTATCGCGGGATCACAGTATTGATATTCGATTAATCATCAATAGTTCGTTTGAAATATTCAGCATTTCAGGGATATGCAGGCAATTCCGACCGCTTCCGAATCCGCCATTTGCTTCTGATCCATGTGAACGAGTCACTTGTCCGCAAGGAACTCAATGTGACTCCAATACAGGTCGGTACAAAACGAGATAAAGAGTAGAAAACTCAGACAGAAGTCGAAAAATAAATTTTTTCACGCAAATTAGACATATATATTAATCCTAGGAGAAGAAGATAAGAGAGAAGAAAAATAAGAAAGGAAATTAAAAACCGGAACTGTGATGAGGAAACGTAAGAAGATGATAAACTGATTCTCTCGTGTTAGTACAACACATTAGTTTTTTAATGGTTCCCTAGGATTTTTCGTGATTATCTCAAAGATACATTTAGAGCAGAACAACAATACTAGCCTTTAATCCATGATCGTAACATAGCAGCATTTTTTTCTTTGTTTCTTTTTTTTCTTACTTTGTAACACTACTGCCAAGTTCTTTATTTACTGGCTATCGGATCGAAGTGAAAAAAGATGGGATGTAAATGGCTGAGTAAAGCTATAATAATTATGTTTTTATTACGGCGGCATATTGTACGGCTCTACTAAAGAAAACAATCATGTTTTTATTGTTAGGAGTTAATATTCGAAGAGAGTTTTTGAAATGAATCGGTCTCTTTTGGATATACTCTACTGCTTACGACAAAAAATCAAAGAAATCCATTCCAGTTATCAAAAAGATAGAAAGGGGAATTGGAGATGCCTTTTCAAAAATCATTTGCGAAAAAACAACAACTTGCAGTGAATAATTCTGTTCATTTAAAAGCACACCAATCGATAATTTTGGGAAAATTTGGATCTACAGAGAGAGGAACAAAAAAACGTTTCATGCCGAATCCAATTCAAGCTCATCTCATGTCAGGAATATGTCGACCATTTCGCCCCGTTCCTCCAGCGGCATCAGATCCATGTGATCGAATTACTTGTCCACAAGGAACAACGTGTGACACTAATACAGGTCAGTTCTAATTTTCATTTTGGGACCTTTCGCAGCGTAGTGCCGCATTTAGTCAATTCAGAAGTTTGTGAACAACGAATGCCCATGCAATCCATCCACTAAAAATATTTTACTGAAGTTGGAACCTTATTGCTAGCAAATGAAGTGAGCGAAAATTTTTCCCACAAACACAAAAACTGTTGTTTGAGATTGTTTCGTTAGAGGATCTATTTTGATGAAAAGATTTTTATTGTATTCATTAAAATCTGCACTGAAAGTAGGAAAAATTGAAAAGAATTAAGTTCAGATGTACTAAAATAGAAAGTTTTTAATATTAAGTTGTAGTTGCTGCTGTAATATATCGCTTAACCGTAACGGACCGATCACAATCCATAAAAAGGAGTCAGGCTGGCTGTGAACAATAAAAACGAATCTCAATAAAATATAACATTGGTGATCTACGACTAGCACGTTCATTCCCATTCCTTTTTTTCTTCCCTACACGTTCCTTTGCACTGGAAAACTATTGAGTCTCTATGTATTCTTAAGTCTACCAAGTACTCTGAAGTATCGTTATCCAGGGGCATTATTTAAATTCAACCAAACATGAGTCCATGCAAAAATTATCGTTCGAATTAACAGCTCGACCTCCGTTTTGAGTCGAATTTTGATTTTGAAGCAAAAGCCTACTCAAAACATGAAGTCTTTTGTACCCAAAAGATTAAAAGTCGGAAAATAATATTAAAAAATGAAATCTAGTTTAACACCATTTGAAAGGAAAGAGAAAATTTATTGAAAGTTTTTTTTACTCTGAGATAATGATCTTTGCAATACGTTCGAATAATTGGTTCAATAGGGATTTGTCGTCCTTTCCGACCATTGCCGAATCCACCAACTGCTGCTGACAAGTGTGATGGCGTCCTATGTCCACAAGGGACTCAGTGCGATAGCAATACAGGTGATTGATGTTTTTCATTTGTATAAATTTGTTGCCTTACCATACAAGGATGGTTAATATATCCAGTTAAAATGTTCTATTGCGTTTACAAGATATTAAAATGTGTTCAGCCGGGTGAACGCGACGCGTGAGCTGCAGCTGACGCTCATCCACTGTTAATAAATACTTTCTTCTTTCTTTCTTTCCTTCTGCTCCAGTTTAGAGCCCATCGCGTTCACCACGTAGAACCCACTCACCGCCGACTATATTTGATCGTAATGAGGAAAAAAGTGGATAAATGAAAGTAATATTGTTAATAGATGTATATATATATATATATATATATATCGATAATAATAATTACTACTATTCATTACTCCCTTATTATGGATTTACATATTTGCGTTGGTTTATTTCGAAAAAAAAGGACGTCTTTTTTGAATCTTGGATCTCAAAATATCAAAATAACTAATTTGAGCAAACCTATTTTAAGGCAACTTGTTCACACGTTTCATGAAAGAATTTATTTTTTTTACATTCACCTATGATAAATATTAACTAAATAAATAATTAACGGTTCTCAAAATTAATTTAACTTCGATTAGCTGAGATTCCTTGTACTTATTTGACGCCTAGTGATAAAAATAAAACAAAATAATAGAAATATTAATCCTTAATGGATATTTTGAGATGTTAACTAAGCTAAATCCATCCCGTTAAAAATTCCCAAATAATCTTCCTGTCTAAAAAAAACACGTCAGTTCCACTCCTTAGAGAGGTAGTTACAAATGAAATTCCTCTTGTTTCTCTTGTGAAAATCTTATCTACATCCGTTAGCTAAACAGGATTTGTCCAACTTTTAAAACAAACAAACATTGCAACGTTGCTTATCTCATTCAAAATATTTTTTTCTCAGGAATATGCCGACCATTTCGACCAACGCCTAATTCACCCATAGCAAATGATCCATGTTCAGGAGTAGTCTGTCCACAAGGAACAAATTGTGACATGAACACAGGTTTGTAGCAGTTCAAAAGTTAGTTTGGAAATTAACATTGCACTCGCAGAGTTTATTTATTTTAGTATACTCCTTGCAAAATCCTTCAACAAAGTTTGGATAAATTCCGGCAGAACACTAGTAGAACTTTTAAATATACACGAAATTACCAAGAAATACTTCTGTAGATATAGTCGATTCCAAATGCATTCAACTAAGTGAGCGCGACGCATCTGCCGGCAGACGCGCTGTTTCTCTTCCTGACACACACTCGCTCACCACATTGAACACGTTCACCGATGATTACACGTATTTCAGGAATATGTAGACCATTTCGACCAGCGTCAGATGACGTAGTCGATCGTTGTCAATCTGTTATTTGTCCACAAGGTAGTGACTGTGATAAAAACACAGGTAATAATCTTACAATTCTTATTTAGGATTCAGAACCCCTTTTTGTTGAAAAAAAAAACACTTCACACAACACACTTTTAGGCACATGTCGGCCATTTCGAACGGCTGATAGCGAAACAGTAACGTGTCCTGAGAATTCCTACTATAGTGATTGTGCTTCACCTTGTCCATATACATGTACAGATATTAGTAAACGTTGCGAGTAAGTTTATACACACCAGAAAAAATCCTTCTTCTCTCATTTAAATAAGGATTTGACGGATCCTTGATCACTTTCATTCTACGGGTCCTCCTCTCCGCAGTCTTTCTCAATGTTTTGGTCACTGTATTTTGTTCCTACACGGAATATTACAGCTTACTAGGTAAGGGACTTTGTGAAGTATGAAGTGAAAATTCAGTTTAGCAGAATTCAGCAGTAGCGCTATGTTTCAAATCATTTAAGAGGTGATCCAATTTTCTAACGCCATTTTTTTGCTGTTTGAAGGGTGGCGCATTCGAACCGACTCAATTCGTTACCGTTTTCTCGCTTATAGTTTTTGCTAAGTCCTTTCTTTCTTTTGTGGATTAAGAACACATTGAATATTCGGTGGACCACGAGTCCAGGTTCCGTACTCGTTTTTAAAGGCCTCACATTCTTCGTTCATTCATTCCTCATTTGCTTCGCTTTTGTTTTTTTTATAATTCTAGAGTTGTTTGCGGATTAAACTGCTATAAATAGCTTTGTTTTATTCAGTCAATCATGTATCCCTACATGTGTGTGCAAAGATGGATTTGTACAGGCTAGCATAACGGATACAACATGTGTACGATCAGATCAATGTAATGTTTACAAAACAGACCGTAAGTCTTGCTAGTTATCAGAAATATGCAATTAAGAAATCATGCCCCCTTTCAGGATGTTCTGTCCTACAATGTCCATCCGATATGACATGTTTGGAAGGATATTGTAATCCTAAACAATGTCCGTTAGTGGTAAAGCCACCAATTCGTACAGGATGTCGATATATGTTGACAAGGAATGTAAACAACTGTCTCACTATTGATTTATCTTGCTGATTTAAACTGCCTTTTTTCAATATGTGATGTATGTAGGTTTTATGAATTTTTGCCATTGACGTATCATGTCGTATGAATGACCGGGGAAATAAAGTATTCTCATACTTGTATTTTTTCGAAAGTTGCTAAATATAAAAGGATAAAGTATCTGGCGTTAATCAATCCGCTTGGGATGCACCCTTAAGTTCACTTCAATTCAGAATCGTTTGAGGTTTACAAACGAGTAACCGGCCGCAATGACTTGCGGTGGCTAACCGATGTGTCAAATCAGTGTTTTTATCCTCCCAGACAATTTTTCGATCCCGGAGGGATGAAAGGTTGGTGAGCACTAGGGCGGATTCGAACCTCTGATCGATCGCACAGGAAGCGGAACCTCTAACCTCTACACTACACCCGCCCCTTGCTAAATATATTTTCAATTAATTACGGTCTCCACCATTTGATGTTCCCAAGGTTAAGGTGGTTAAGCCCACTAATTTCTATACTATCAGAATACGTAATTTTCTGAGCATTCCTAATCTTATCCAGGAAAAACTGAACGATGAATAGGGATACAACTGTTTGTGCATGATTGTACTGGTTAAATGCAGAAATAACAAACAAAGCATTAAAAGTAGCAATCTCTCTGGATTACTGTTGAAAAGAAATAGTTCACGAACACCTTTGCTTCTTCTACTTACGTATCCCTTTGTGAGGTTAGCCGGGAAAATTTCGGTGGAGGTAAAAGCTCTAGGAGCTCATAGCGTTCCTATAAGGAAACGGCACAGAAAAACAAGTTTCTTTAAAACAATAAATTCATTTAGTTCCTGGGTACAAGAAATAAATATCATATTCTATATATTGCATTAATTTATCCGTTCCGCAGACTATTTACCACACTGGGTTAATGTAGATTCGAAATGAAACGAAGTTACAGAAAAAAATCCGACTTTTAATCCAGATCCAACACTCCAGAAAGTACAATTTTTGAGACGTTTCATGTCATTCTGCATAACCATAGCTTCGGATCCTTTGAAATGAACTATAGGGATCCCCTGAAACGCTAAGATGCGATATTATGATAGCGATTCATGCGATTTCATTCGTGGATTTTCACTGTTCGATGAGTTTGGCGTCGGTATGCCGCGATTTTATCTGACAATGAGCGCTGCTTCCGGCATTTATTCCCAAACTATGCAGCATCTCAAAGAATTTGCAATGGAAGTAAGCAAATCTGCTCCTTTACTATTTATACTTGTATTATATGTATTTATTCGGCTATCGATGAAGAAAACGTTAGAAGGAGTCGCGTAAGTTTCCAGATTTTTTTGCTTCAAATCCGGTTCATGTTCATGCACTGTAAACTGTAATCCTTGACTTAGTGATATCCTACCTACCGCTATTGAATCAGTAAATCTCAACTGCGAACCAGTATTTACTGGTTCTCGTGGTGCTATAAAATACAAATACTGGACCTACAATTTCGACCGAATCGAAAAGGAACTATATGAGAGTGAAGATGTGTGAGTACTTATGCGTCTGGAATATTCTGTTTTTTTTTAGGACAACAACAATTTTTTCTCTTTAAGCTAGTTGCAAAATTTACATTTGATAAACCTTATTCCAGTTGTTCCACTATTAATAAGTATTTTTTCTTCGAAAATCAATCACTATCACTTGAAGAAGAATCATATCCTTTATCGTATGGTCTAGTTGTTTACAAGGATATCGTGCAGGTGAATATAGATCCATTAATGATGCTTGCACTTTTTATACAGTATGATTTTTTTCATACTTATTACGTATTTTTGCCGTTTAAGTAATAGAAAACCTGAGCAAGAGGAGAACAAATCCTTTCTAGGAAAAAAGAATAAGGGATAGAGTACATGGCGTTTATGGGTAAACGCCTACGCATTTGATTCAATCCAGAATCGCTTGAGGATTAAGAACAACCTTGTAATTATTTGTTTGGGTGGTAGCCAAAGTGTAAATTCAGTGTTGCTTCCTCTCAGACCAGTGTGGTAGAAATTTAATGACCTCGAAGGAAAGAAAGGCTTAGTTGGCACCAGGGCAATTTCAAACCATGAGTCGTGCAACCACTACCAAACCTCTTACCGACTGTGTCATGCCCTCCACTAAGAAGTTGTTAAGAAGTAATGATATTTGGACATTTCAGGTTTTATTAGAGCTCAGCATATTTTATCAACCTCAAAACGCGTACTGTATCACGGTTGACCAAGGTTCATCCAGGATATACAAAAACTTTGTCCAGAAGCTACCCTCATGCTTCCCGAATATCATGACATTCGTAAGTTTATCATATAATATTCCTGAGAAGAAATCATGTCAGCATTGATTATCCGACAAAATAAAACAGATTTAATATATAAACATAGATGTAATGATACTTGTTTTCAGATTGGTGAAAAATCCTTATGGGGTTCATATGGAATTCTTCACAATGTTCATAAATGTTTTGAATTCCTAGTAGAAATCAAGCATCCTTGGCAATACTATCAGGTCACCTTTCTATTGTATTTATCTCTTTTATTTTTTAAATAGCGGTCTCATGTTGGTTGAAAGTTACGAAAGATTCCTGACCACACATTTTAAACCTGTGAATATTTCAGGAAATAGAAATTTTGAAAGTAGAATGAGCAGTTGAGTACCTCTGCGGCTCTCAGAGTCGCGAGTATTTTTGAATTTATTTTGCTTGAAAATTCACATTCATAAGTTTTTTTCCTTGACACCTGATCCTTTGCCACAATGAAGAGTTATTCTCCTTTCCAAATGCGGTCGGTCGCAACGAGAAAGGAAATTATTTCAGGGAACTACTTTGGACTATTTTGAGTAGAACAATTATGAAGTAGTGGATGAAAATTCCTATTAGTCGTCCTAAAAAAGTGTGAGGCATCGTACCTGAATTCAGGCAGAGGTTCCACACATTTTTCCATTAGTGTTATTCATTTTTAAGATCTTACCATCTGTATTTCCACATCCTGAAGCTAAGCCGTCATGCAAAAGTGATAATTTTCATCAGTCATTTAAATCACTCTATCTTAATTTTAGTTTGGTGAGGTTGTTGTTATGGTAAACAACGGATGATTGTAGTATAAAAATTCTTACCTATGTCAGTATCGATATTATGCATATTACATTGCATTGAATCAATCAGTATCATTTATAGTATTTGTCGGGCACAGATCTACCACTTCGTACAAATCTCGAAGTGGTGCGAATAATGAAAGCATTGAATGGGTCAATCAACACGGATATTGAACAATTTGAACAAGATCGATATCGAATGATGGAGGTAAGATCCATTTACCAAATAAAAAAGTAATAATAAATAAAGGAACTAGAAACCTTTATTTAACGCGAAAGGTTGTTTAGTGCTAACATCGCTCCTCGAGAGAAAAACATACGACTTCAAAGCTCTACACCGCTCCCAAATTTTTCTCATAGTTGTTCCGGAAGATCGATACAGTTGGGTCAAAACGACATGATGCTTGGTGCGCTCAAAGGGGCGCGGTTGATCTAGCGGTAGGGATCCAGGTGGGACCATTGCGAACTGCAGCAATGAGTGGTACTCACAGGTCCCCCTTCGATCCCGACCGCTGTGCTCCAGCGCACCGCCTTCTCCGTAGCCGTTTACGGAACTGCATCAAGCTTCGAGTTCTTTTTGACCCGACCACATTTCCTCAAAAACTTGGCTAAAATTATGGCCGAAACGTGTATTCGGATCGGCTCCAGTGATGCTTTTTTTTTTGCTTTACAAGAAAGAATGCAATCTTTCCGAGTATTCTCCTGCTTAAATTAAAAAAAAAAAACTAAATATTTTCATTGCCTAAATGTGAACTCTTGTCTAACTCCTCTTTCTCAATGTTACAATTTGTTTCAAAAACTTCTCTTAAAAAATTAAAATTCGAGTCAGGTGTGGGTCCAAATGGAAAACACTATGCCGTTATTTCTTACCTGTTCCATCCTGAAAATGACAATATAGTTATAGAAACGTCTAATGATGGCCTTATACTAGCAATAGCATTATTTATCTGAAATTCAGGGTATCCATCCACCAGTACCACTTTACAAATCAGCTATGTCAGTAGCAATACCACGAAGAGCTGCAAATTTTATGTTACGCAGTACAAGAGTGAAGAAATTGTTGGAATATCTCAGTCATACATGGATTCCTGACGAATCTTTCTGGACATCTGTGGCCGGGAATGCAGTTTGTAAGCGTAATCATTGAGAATGTTGTCAGCACTAGCATATAGTATTGATTTATTGATCAATTACTTTGATTTTGAGTACTGAGAGTACCTGGTTCATATCGAGCGAGAGACATTCTGTGGCTTCGTAAACATCTGCACATGGTACCACCTCTGGAACAAAGCATAAACAATGTTGGAACAAGTTACATTGGAAGATATCAAGTATGGGAACGGGAGAATCGTTGCTATGGTACGTCAGTATATCCAGAAATGATTAATATGAAATCGTTCAACCATAATTCAGTTTACACCACACATACCTTCATTAACCTCAGCGAATCCCTAACAAACTCTCTTCAGTTTTGTTTGACGGTAGCGAATGCATTTCAGTTTCTAAAATTGAAAATGTTTTCGAAGCCTGTCACATCTATTTGTTGTTTCTCATTACATGAAGTCGGCGTCCATGAATCTGTTCATCCGAGTGAGCCGCTTCCGCAACGCACACCCTTTCTCTGTTTAAAGGCATCACCCCACGAATCTGAGATGGTACGGATTTCAGGTGGAGTATTCGTATACGGGATCGTAGATTATGAAGAGAAGGGTGATACCGTCCATTTCCTCCTATTTGCTGTAAAAAAACGGCCCGGACGATACGGCTTCGAGCGATCCGGCGCGCTATTTTCTACAAGGAGTTCGATTGGAGCGTGCCAGCCTTGTGCACGGGCCGCATCTTCCGGGCCGTTTTTACGGCAGTTGGGAAGAAATGGATGGGATCACAGTCGTAAATCCTCCCCCCCCCCCTCTCTCTCTCTCCATAATCTACTATCCCGTATAGGAATACTCCACCTGAATTCCGTACCACCTCAAATTCGTGAGGTGATGTCTTTAATACACATTTCCTCTTTCCAGTGCCCCTTCTAGCTCACCGCAATGTCCCTGCTCTACAGATCCAGCGTCAATACCATACTACGATATCGTCCAGACTTATAATAGCTTCAAGTAGTGTAATAGTCCGGTCATGATGAAGCTCGTTGCAGTGGTCGCATAAGCGGCTGCGCTCGAACCGAAGTGCTGGTGCTCGCGGTTCCGGATCAAAATGGAACTGTCGCGAACTCCAGCGGTGAGTGGTGCTATCAGAGATCCCCCTTCGATCCTGACCGCTATGCTCACCGTACCGCTTCGAGGGCGGCCGCTTACGCAACTTCTTGTCGTTTTGACCCAAATATATAATTTTTTGTCCTGTCCTCATTTTTTACAAACCTCCTGGACACGTGGAGGTCCAAAACAGCGATTGAGCTGTCCCACATTAAAAACTTATGGATAATTGTGCAAGGTACCACTTTCTTTGTGGTATCCACACAATTGCCCAACTCACATAATAAAGACATGGATAGAGACAATTCTTACCTTACGCATGTTTTTACTACTTCTAGGTCGCATAACGAGTTGGTCTTGTGTATTTGGAGTACTGGACATCCCAACACTTCTGAATAGACCAGAACTAATCGTTCATAAAATGTATCTGGATACCGAACCAGCTGCTTTTATGTGCCTCCTAAAGGTAAGTTCTTTCCTTGTTTTCGTAAAATGCTGAATTTGAATGGTATTAAGCAGTACCAGTACATCTGGGACCATTCAAAGGCAGCATTTCACGAAATTGACGATGTTGAGATCTTCAAGCGAATAGACAGGAGCAGGGGTATAATTCACAAACATGAGTGTGATAACGCTCAATTCCTCCTAGTAATCCAGGAAAGAAAAGTGAAAAACTCTTGGCTGCACCCGTTCTCCCAACGATGCTCCTTATTACGGGCAGTAGAACAACGGCAATGCATGCGCCCGCGCGTGTGGTCGATGGAACAGCCTTAGCTACTTCTTGACTTACTTTAGTTGGATTGCAGACGCTTAACGAAACTGTTACGTTGTTGTTATTCTATTGCGTAACAAGTTGCGTCGTAAGAGAGACCGGTACAAACAAGGCAAGTTCTCACGCTTTTTGTGGACCATAAGACAGAATTGAGTGGCCGTAGACAGACCACAGCCCGATTTTACAAAATGACGATGTTGGGGCCTCTAGGAGATTAGTTAGGAATGCCGTCATCTATTTGTGGAAATATCTCAAACGTCAATCACGTGATATGGTGTTTCTTAAAGAAGAGAGTCGTGAGCTGTAGAGCAGAACTCAAGCTGAAGAATATGATTTTCAGGAGCTTCGAAGAAGGAGTCGTAATCCAATTGATTTCGATGCACGAAGTTATGCTGAAATGCCCACCGTTGAATTGAGCAATGGTAAACGTATCACCGAATTAACTCATCCGGAATGGTTGATGAGGAGTTCATTTCATAAATTTTACTAACTATTGTAATTAGGAGGAGATGCCATCGCATAAAACTTCCCTGAAATTGTTGATGTCAAATAACCCACATGAGAAGAAGAACACAATTTCGGCTCCCCGTGAAAATTACATTAGTAAAATTAAAGCTGATAACGGTTCTAAGAAGAAGAATAGCTGGTCCTTCGTAGACAGAAATTAGATGAAAAATTAAATTTAAGAATCCATTAACCGACCAGTCGATCTGCTACACTGAGCAGTTCCAAGGTGCCGGAATTTTCTTAGGAAAAAAATAAAGCTGTGTGTGTAGATGACGAGTATCCGTTATCACTCTCAATTCCTATTAGTCGTCCTAAAAAGAGTGTGGGAAACGTCCATCGTGTGTGAATTCTCCTACGGAACACCTCATAACACATCACTTCGTACACGCGCCGCGTCCAACCAGCGAGCGAGCAGACAAAATCGGTGAGGTTCCAATCCCAGACCTTGTATTTAATCAGTAAATACCATTTATAAAATTTATCGGGCACATATCTACCATTGCGTACAAATCTCTATAAGGTAATAAGGAAATTGTATGATTTGATTAAGATCGATTAAGATCACGAATAAGATCCCTTCACTGTGAGTGACAAACGTTTACAAGCATCTACTTAATTTTAAGATAATTTATTGCTAAAATCGCTGTTAAAGAAAAAACCATACTCTTTCATACACTACCAGGATTTATTTTTCATTTTTCCCGTACGTAACGATACTTCTCTTATATGGTTGACTGAAATTATGGGCGAGTGAGGGAGGCAATGCAAGCAAAAGGAGAGGGAACTCGCTGCTGAGAGAATCGGAGTCTGTACAGTGAATGGCTAGAAGATTCTTTGTAAGAAAATTGAAACACAACGGTCGTTCCCATGCGGTTTTTCACGAAAGGAGAATCGAGCGTGGCTTTAACGAGAAATTCTGATGATGGGCTAACCCTCGTAAAGAAAAAAGTGAACGAAGGAAGAAAATTTCAAGGAACGCCTAACTGCTGATTTGAACAAGGAGTCAATAAACACAAAAAAAAAACGCGGGAAATCTTCGTCTCCGTCATCTCAATCATCTGTCAGCAAGGTCAATGCACAAAGCTTTCGGGAAGGTGTTAACTGGGATAACTAGAGTTGTTCCATCAACAGCGACACGTTTCCCATTCCTGATATTTTGGAGGACCTATTCGCTTCGCCTCTACAGAGTCCTAAGAAGAAAAGGATCTTCTAAGGATTCTATTCATTACACTGTTTTTCAAACAGTTTTACCCTTGATATCCAGTCGTTCTTCTGGTTCTGTTGCGGCTGAGGGCACAAATTTATGCTTCTCCTGACGCTGACCTGTGCATAGATCTTATCTCCACAGATGCCACGGCACTGCTCATCCTCGTTTTTAGCACCGAGAATGTTTATACGCAACGTCCAGAATATTTCTTGAGGAAGTAAGCGACCTGAAGTCACGAACCGTAACACTAATAACACTGTAAAAACTAATTATTGGGTCGATTCGAATACTACGTTCCAAACAGCTCTAGATCTTCGGTAGTTGTTGTACACAGGCAGCAGAAACGAGGTATAACCTTTCAGAGACAACGAGCTCTCGCACACATCTATCGATAAAACGACCACGGAAAAGTCCGGAGCTAAACGCGCTGAGAATTGTTAGAAAATTTAAAGAAAAATCAGAAGATCAAAATCATTTGACCATTTTTCATATGAACTCAACAAAATCTTAACCAGTCTGAAAAAGAACTAATTGTGCTGCACCATCGACTCTGTTTTCCTACGAATCCAATGTTGTTCACTCTTCCATGCTCACGTAGATTTTTTGCATCTCTCAATAGCTGGTGGTAAAATTGAAGACGCAAAAAGACTCTTTTCCTAACTTTTTGAAATTTCTGAAACTTTACTATAAATTCAAAAGAAAACATCATCCAAGTAATGAAATTTCACATAATGTTTATTTGGTTAGCAAAGTAAATAGACCCGAGAATCAAATCACCTCCACTGAGAATAACACGTCGATATCATGTAATAAACAGTGCGGAGAATTAACAATACTGGTAGAGATCAGTAGTGTTATGACAATTTTGGAATTAAATACAAAATATGTACACAAAACGAGTAGAATGTTGACGAAATGATCAAGATTTAGAAAAAGAATATAAGTGAAAACAAGGAATAAGAATACAGTGAGAAAACAATGTAGTGCAAAACATTCAATAAAATTTCAGAAGTATTGAACAATTATAAATACTTTGAACCAATATGGAAAGAAGAGAAAAAGCAGAGTTAGTACTTTAAAGAACCACAGATAAAACTCTTGAACAAAAATATGATAGTCAAGAAGACTGAAAAATCCCTCCTTTCGATAAGCAATAAAAGTAGTTACAAAACCTGGGTGGTTTTTTTCCCGAACAACTTATTTAGACACAAAAGTTTTGAAAAGTCCTAGTTATGTCGACATAACGGTAAAAGGTGAGCGGTGTGGTTCATATTTATTTTCATTCAGAGAAGCAGACTGGTCAACAGCCTCGCAAAGCATGGATCGTTTACTCATATCTTTTGAGAGCGACCCAGAAACAGATTTTGCATGGTCATCGGTAGTTGCTCATAATTTCAGCCAGAAACAAACATTTTCCGTCGAATTCCAATTATGAAAGGAGCGAATTTAGCTATATAAACTGAGTCTCTACGCGAGTAATGTTGTGCTCAACATTTTACATCTCTAGCAATTCAGAATTCAAGTGCAACAAAGGTTGGATTAGAAAGACTGATAGCGCTCAACGATGTATCGGCAGCATTATCCGTCTTGAAGATCATGAAAATCTCACTAGTGAGAAGAAAAGGAAAAGGAAGAAAACAAAACTACTTAAAAAAGTCCAAAAAGTAAAAAGTTTTTGCAATATTTAATGAATAAATAACTCTTTAAAAGTACCCGTATACTTTGTTCATCAAGAACGACATAAAACTTCGCGATGAACATCAAATAAATATACAATTAATAAAAGGCATGTTAGAAATGACACTGAGTGAGCCAAATGGAAAAAGGTAAAACAGGCGCTATAAAAAGTAAACAAGAATTACGTGGGTTGGTGTTGTACTTGTGAATGGTAGTCCTCTGGAGGAGCAAACATGTATTGTTCAGGAGCACTATTAAGCTCATGTGGTTGAAGTAATCGACATTTACGTAGTCGTTTCCATTCACCACTCTGATAATCCATCTTAAACGTCAAATATATAAAATTGATACTCCCAGCTAAACCTCAATCACAAAATCTGGAAGACATTCTTCACTACACAAATGTACCATGAGTTATGCAGTAAGCACTGCTACGTAATAAAATCAACTGTTTCTTTACTGTTAACATCAATTAAAAAAGAAAGAATTCACCAATCTTCAGAAAAGAGAACTAAAGAAGCTAGCGAACAAACCTGGAAGAATGTCTCGACCTTCATTTTGCACATTTGATTGTCTGCCAACCCATCCTCGATTGTTTCGGAAAGCTTCATCGTGATTATGTGGCCGAGCTCCGGTCGTGGATTACCTATAACGTTGATTAAAATGTAAATAAAATACAATACGTAAAAACAGTAGTCTTCAAAATTATTAGGGTAGACTCCTCCTGACATGATCAAACCAAGCAAGGGTCAGATAGATAGCATCCACTCACACTTATTCCCTGTCATAAAAGCTACCACCAACTGCCGTCCATTCTGATCAAGAGAATTTGCATTACGAAGCATTTCGTTGCATTGGTTCATGATTGCTGCCTCACGAGCCTTAACAATGTCCAGTAGAGTGGAAAAATAACAAGATGAAAAGCTTCCAAAAGTTACATTTCCGTCAGGAAAAAAACTTACTCGCTGAGCAGGTGTCCGCAGATCACGAACAGGTGTGCTAACCCAGACTTGGTTGGCACCGTAACCAGGGGGAGGATTTCGATGAACCAGAGATGCCTGAAAAATTCGTGATGATAGAAGTTCCCATAAGTATTGGAGGACCGCCCGAATGAGGACCCAAAACTCGGAAGAAAAAACCAGTGAAATTTTCATACGCAAAACACATACGTGCTGAGCAGGGTGTGCGATATACTGCTGCTGATGAGAGGTAGGGTTATTTTGCATAACACGTGGATGTGGGGCACGATCTATAGGCTCTCTATTGACGAAGTTGTCATGTTGGTGTCGCATTTCTTGCTGAGGTTCCACCATAGCTTGCTGTCTTTCAACCTTTTCAGGATAGTTACTGTTAGAAGAAACAGACGGTTCTGATGATGGATATTCTGGCATCATTGATGTAGTGGGGCTGTTGACCTTCAATGACAAGAACTGCGTAAAGAATTATAGTAGAAAAAAAGCAGTTTTGTGATACATACCTGGTCACTTTCTTCGCTGATAGAAGGATTGCGAACAATTTCCATGCGAGGCTTCTTTTCAACCGGCTTTCTCGAACTGTCTTGAAGTTTCTGCTGTGCAGCTTTTTTAGCTTCCTTAAAGACACCGTATCATTAAATTGACGTGGTAGTGAAACTCCAGAGAACCCGTAGAATTTGGGTTGCAGGTTACGGAACCCATCGCACTCAATTCACTTTAGTCGTGCCGAAAGACGGCGTAAAAATGCGTTCCTCCTGCAGGTACGTTAGAACACGTCCCCCTGTACACGCTCTATTCCCTTCAGCACCTCATTCATTGGTTTTACTTGAACCGGCTGGTGAGGATGTATCGATCTTCGACCGTTTGCTTATGGACGCGGGCCGTGCACAGCGGTGGTGCGTCCCAGCTTATCTCGTGGGGAAGAACGCCACCTCCTACAGCGTTTTAACGACGACTAGGGGGAATTGAGCGGTGCTGCGATGGGTTCCGTAACCTACAACCTGAACTCTACGAGTTCTCTGGGGTTTCCGTATTACGTTAGTTTCGTAATACGCTGCCTTTAATGAGTCACTTTAGTGTATTGAGAATGACTTAATAATATGACTGATTGGAGTCGTTTAAAATCACTGACTTCTCGCTCTTTTTTATCCTCCAGAGCCTTCTTCTTAGCCAACTCCTTTTCCTCTTGCTTCCTCTTCCTTTCTTCGATCATTTCCTGTTGCCGGCGCTTTTTCAGCGACTGCGGCAATTCGCAAATGTCTAAAAATAAACGCACATTGTTATTTGTAGGTTTAAGTCTATATAGATTACCATAAAATCCCTTTGTTTACAGTTGTAAGCAAGGTGCATTAACTTCAGTACTCAACTATAACAATAACTCGTAATTTCGTGTTTGCCCAAACTATCAAACGAGCCCATGTTTCACCAAACAGTGAAACGATTCTCCACTTCACCATTCTTCATATTTCCCCTTCGTTGACTGTACATTGAAACTTCGAAAACCAAAACTTACCCAATAATTTCGCTCCTCCTTCACGCTTTGAAAGCTGTCTCTGGAACTTTTTAGGTTCATAAGTGAATCCGGAGTTCAGTTTGCAAGTGTTCTGGGTGGGGATTCCCTTCATAGGTACTAAAAAGATCAGAGGAATACATGTTAACTATAATAAAGGGAAGTATTAGCACGAACAATCGTTGTTTCCTGTTCGTAACGTTGACCGTATTTTTATGGGGACGGATGCACTCCATAGACCATTATTCCGCTCTCGATTCGTGTCCGCTAGCTTCGCGCATTCTGTAAGAGGGAAATAAATTATGACACATCAAGGGTAAAGACATGGTCGGTCAAAGAGTTTAAAATATTCGGCCAAGTCAAATCAACTTAAACTGCAGAAGAATAGGTCCAATTAGGTGAAGACCGGTCCGCATTTAGATAATGCAAATCTGTCCTCCTAAATTCACAATTCAACACATTACTATAACTGTAGAAAAGAAGAACTATCGGTGAGGACAGGTACAGTAAAATTACGGACTTATTGTCTTTCGGAAAGTGTAAAACAAGGGAGTCGTAAACTTTGAAATTAAATCGAGAAGTGAAATGATTTTCAAATACCAAATACCACCAAAATGAGGGTAACAAATTCGCTTCTCTGCCAATGAAAACGTTGGGGATTTCAAAGCTTAGTATATCGAAACTGAAAAGCCACAAAGTTTTACCGAAGAAACGGTTAATCTAGCAGCCTATCAATAACACTTACAGACACTTATAGAAAAAAATCAGTAATAAAACATCAAAAATGTCTGCCCTTTCTTCTTTCTGTTGAAATAATTTCAGCTGAATAAATTAGATATTGAGTGCACAGCGAGGAGAAAAAAAAAACAGTACATTTCTCCGACAAAAGAGATTTCAAAACAATGGTATGAGTCAATAATGATTGGCATTCGGTAAATTTCTTATTTATAAAATGAGGGGATAGTAAGCAGAAAAGAAAGGAGAAGAAAGATCGCCTTGTAATCATTATAAATTTCTACAATCAAAAACAATTATATATGACCGGGATGAAAATATTGGTACTCGGATGAGGATCGAGGATCAATACAGTCCTAAGTGGAAATAGAAGAAATGCCATGAAATCGCGGTAATACATGATCCTGTCTGTAGCTGGAGTTAGTAGCGTTAGTAGTTGTGAAAGCAGATATTCCAAGATGAGTGTGGTAAAGAACGACCACGAATTCATTGTATTGGAGTATAAGACTATTCTAAGGATTTCTTAAAGAGTTTAAGAGAAAACCCTTTCCTTATTGTAGCGTTACAACTTACAAATAGAGTTGTTTCTCCCAACATTTTACATTACTTTCAATCAACCGCGCAACAGTTTGAGTGTAAAATGAAAACGGAAGCAATGCAGTACGGTGTAACAGAAACACGTTCTTCGTTACTGGTAAGAGTACCCGAAAGGCTTCGTCACAAGGTCTGTTGCTACAGATGGTTTTAGAGGAAGCAAGTATGATTGTAATGCTCTGCAATGAGACAAAAATGCAATACGCACAAAACTAAGGGGACAATAACGCTTATCGCTACTATAAAAGTACCGGACAAAACGGTGAGAAAAGAACGATATATACAAGACAGAGTAACGCCGTTTAACAGGCAATTTGAAAAAATCCCTACACCAAAAGACGCAACCTACTTCTATATATTTTACAAATCGTTCGCAACAGCTAGTGTATATAGCTCCTATGTTTTCCAACGCAAACTTTTATTTGTCTCTTTATTCTTCATAGAAGCTGCTTCACTAACGCATTGCTGGCCGGACGGAGTACTGAGAAAACGCGAAAGTAAACATCAAATACCAAATGCAACAAATGCCAATATTTGTGTGTGCATGGTAGATAGATAGGTGCAGTGAAATCACTTTATAGTATCCCATACTATAAAGAAATATACCTTCACCAGAAAGGTTTGTCTTCAAATATCAAACAAGAGTTGTATCGTCGTGATTGAGACAGATGGTACTTTATGTTGCCTAGAAATCATGTTTAGAAGGCGTTTTGCGGATAAGTTAATGGATTTGGGCATTATTTACTCAAAAAGTGGGGAATTCGGACTAGACTTCTTCAAAATAGGACTGACAACCTCAAAACCTTCAGAACTATACAAAGAATGCACCAATCAAGTAACGGAATTCTAAAGATTTGGGAAACACTGCAAATATTTTACTACTCTTCAACAGAGTAAATTAACTACGCGAAAAACTTTTGAATGAAAGGAAAAGTGGCGGATAGGATTAACTTGATCAAAACTCTTAAGACTTTCAAAAGAGTACCAGCACTGCGGGCATAGAAGGCGAAACTTCATAACGTAACCATAAGTGACATAAAAGAAGAGTTGAGAATCAAGAAAAAATGGAATAAATAATTGTTTGAGCATAAAGTCGTAAAGTTTGAAAACAACTCACGTTTTGTCATGTCATTCGACAGATTGAAGGATTTGGGTTTTTTTCTGAGTATGAAACATTTCTGTAACTCAGGTGGAGGACCGAAACTTGCCTGAACAGAGTTCACAACTGAATAACAAACCAATTCGTAAAAAGAAGGCTATAAAATGTTACTACCTTGTTCACGGAAGCGCTTCCTATATTGTGTCCTTCAGGTGTTAGCTTCAAATTACCAGCTTCAAGATGTCGTTGAACTAAGACAAAAATATTATCAATAATAATACATCTGCAATTAAAAACACTTACAGCATTTTGTTAGGTCTTCCAATGTTTTAGCAAAGTGAGAATCTTTGTTAGTAGATACAGGAATGATGACCCCGGTCGATGTGATGTCCCTGCAAAAATCATATCATGCCATTTTATAATACAATATTGGAGCAATTTTCACACAAAGAAGAAAATACGGAAGAAACACAATTCTAACAATTATAACAATTAAGAGAATGGTATGATACTGACCTGTACATATCCGCGATTGTTTCAACCCAGTCATCGGCATCCTTGCTTGCAAGATCAAGTAGTGTTGTGAGCGCAGAATGGACCTATTTTTTGAAAAAATCACCATAACAAAACTGCAAATTCAACGTGACTTCTGAATACCCCGGAGAAGTGTTTCTAGAAAATAAAGAACCTTACCATGCTCATCTTTCGTGGATTCATATGAGGAATGCAACATATTATTTTGAGCTTTGTTTGTACATCGATAGCCTAGAAAAGGAACGGTACGGAGATAAACAACACAGTATAGGTAATAGAAGAACAAAATACAAGAAAGGGAAATGATACCTGAAAACACGTCTCCAACTCCTCGAGCATTTCTCTAGACAACATTGACGCAGTCATACGCCCCGACCACACACCAGCATCGTTCAACTTCTTTTCCAACCAGTTTACCTAATTGTTAATTATTCAAGAAAAAAGTGGATGTTTATGAAGGAACTAAGATTTGTTCAACACAGAACAAAAACTTACTAAATCCATATCCTTCAAGGAAGACGATTGTGATAAATTAGGAAAACAAGCATTAGATTTGCCCGTATCAGCCATAATCTAAATATAAGAACAATGTACTTTCACTCTTTGAAGTCAACAGTCTCCAATAGAATCAAAAACGTTCAAAACACACTCACATCGCGTGACACGAGGAAACAAGGCAAGAGAACTGTCCACAGTATCGATCGAAAAGTCTGAAATAGTAGCGAATACAATCACGACTTCTTTTTCGAAAACTACTTCCTCTGAATGAAAGAAACTCGTTAGTAAAAAATCAATGAGAAAATGAACGTTACTAGGTCTGGTTTCCGTCAACTAGAACAGGTGTAGTGTAGTCACAGAAGAGTGACTCACGTGACGTGCACACCAACAGACCGTTACGGGAACGCGGATAATGCTGAGATATGTCGATTGCGCACCTTCGGATATTTCATGGGAATGGTACGTGGATTTTTTGCGTAGGATCGTTGAACAAACCTCCCTTTGAACTGATATTTTTGCTAGTTTGCTGTAGGTGTTGTAGCGTTATTGGTCACGCTGAATTAGCAAATGACTTTAGAACTTAGGTATATTCGGATCAAAGGGATGTGAACCAAGGTGCAGTAGACCAGTAGAAGATAGCGGTTAGAATCGAGGTGGGACCATCGCGAAATAGAGCGAGGAATGGTGTCAGCAAGGGTCCCCCTAATTATAACCGTCGCACCGCTTATGCAAATGCAAATGCAGCTTCCTGTCGTTTTGACTCGACTATAAACTAACTTAAATAACCCTAGACTTTAGAAATGGATCGTCTGGGAAGAAGCGGTTAAAATTAAGAGATTAGAATAGTTTTTCATCTTCGAGCTGATTTTGTGATATTACCTTAGATAAGGTCCATTGGGTACTTCGTCTCCACTTCTGTTCTATCCTTTCCATTTTTCTGTTAACCGCATAAAATCCGCCGAACAACTACATTCTTATGCATCGACGAAAGAGTCGGCATACTCTGGAAAATCCGGTGTTTTGTGTAACCAACACTCGTCAAAAGAAAGTGTACTGTACACAACAGATCCGGTGAGAAATTCCGGTAATTCCATTCTGGAGCAGACCACCTTTGAAAATGACTTCCGCCTTTTACCGTATACAATCACTTCGTACTCAGAAAGAAATAAAAACGTCTATGTGAAATAACTGTGTGCTCGACCTTTTTCCTTCGAATCAACACGATTGTGAACCGCACCCAATTAGCTGCGTACGTATTGTTACGCAGTCAGCGGCTGGGCTCTTCATGCAGAGTTGGATAGAGGTCCCGCCGCGCAGACATCCACTATACGTCTGTTGGAAGCACAATGGAACATAACGCAGAGATTCCGAATTTCCGGCATGATTTTTAGTTAAATGAGTGAAATACATCAGTAAGTATATGAGTAGTTCGACGAAGTGCAAGTACTTTACGAGAACACAATCGGAAGAACAAGAAAGAAGTCATAATGAACTAATTCTAAGATGTTGAAGGAGTCCATATTCCACGAATGATGGCTTCCATAGAAGATTCCTTTTTATGTTAGTGATTCGGTTTGTTCATAGTACCAAGCCATGCTACGACTATTTCAGAAACTTTTTCTGGTAATATCGGTCGGCAAACGGTGAATAAGTCGAGTACCGACCGAAGCAACCTCGAACGGGACTACCATGGAAAACTGAAACTTTGCATAGACTTCCTGTTCCTGAGAGACTACGAATCCGAAAAGTCTGGAATTATTCTCGAAGCAAAATCACTGAGGTAGAGCTACCAAAATTTTATGAAGCAGAAGAAGAATAGAATTCGGATCAATGATGGGAAAATGTCTGAAAAATCGGACTGACGCATGCTTGAAAATTCGCAGAATTGAGGAGTTAACAAGGTCGAACTTCGATTCGAATTCGAGTCGATTTTCGAAAATTCTTGGAGTGAGAATTTCGAGTGTACAACTATATTCGATTAAAGCGTGCTCCTAAATAATTTGTAACGAACTAGTAATTTCTTTTTGACCTGTCTCCAGTTATTTTCAGCACCTTAAGAGCAAAGTCTCCACCTTTTCATTATTTTTACAATAATAAATGTTGTGGTTACAATGTTGAACGAAAAAATAGAAAGTAAATAAATTTTCCCTCTGATACGTAAAACGACCATAGTGTGTTTTTATAATAGAAATCTCTTTTTCTTACCATCATCCAGAAAACTGTTAAGGTCTCCCTTGTGTTGTGTAAAACATGGGAAATATGGAAATGTGAAGTTTCAGAAGATAAGCAATAGGTCTTTCGAAGAATAGCGAAAACCTTTCTCCTAATGCTAAAATTGGATTTATCCTCAGCGGGGGCTTAAATATAGACCACATTGAATAGTCTCCTTTGGCTACTTAACGAAAAATCCTGATTATCGCAGTTTTTCCGAATAGAACGAGCTAGCTTATCTAATAGAACTGCTTTCTATTAATTTTTCATAGAACGTGCCGCCAAGTTTCCCCATCTCTTCTACAGCATTGTGGTCTAGATTTTATTTCGACAAGGTCTTTTTTCCAGTTTTGGTTTGAAATTTTCTAAAACTCGCAAAGTGTTCTTTTCTGGAAATCACTGGAGAGTATTTAGGCAGTCAACGCCCACCTCCACAAGAAGCAATTTCAGAAGCTGTCCTATACCTTGCGCGAAGAACCGCGAGACCTCATACTACAAAAGTGGACCGGGAATTTCTGGAGGACCTGGCCCGAAGATGACTGGCTCCAGTCTCCCTGTAGTCCAGATGGCCGACTCCAACTATCACTTCTTTCGGGTCCTGAAGCAGCATCAGCGCAGGAAAAACTGAAAAAAAGAACAGGAAAAACGCTAGAGAGCACAATGACCTCAAAAGCGTACTCAACGACTTTTTATCGTGGTCTTAATTTGTACAAATAAAATTCTTTGAAATTTTCTTTTTCTTTTTTCGTAACTGGAAAAATACGCAAAAACCCGATAGAAATCAACTTATGAAATAGACCTTCCTAGGTGATCACCGTCAAAATCAGTCCTGTGTACTCTCCACTGCATCCATGCCCACCCATGTTCTGCATTAGGCGATCATCGAGGAAAATCTTATTGTGGGTTGAGAGGGGGGGGGGGGGGAGTACTCAGTGGCATCATTATTTCTAACCTAGTTTTTTTTCTTAAAAACTTTAGTTTACACGTCGCAGAACCTCTAAGATTTATGCTTAGGGCACCACCGAGTGCCCTCCACTCCCCACAACTACATTTTATCCCAATCTTCCGACTAACCCACATTTCGGTGAGAACCATTTGAGATATGGTAAAAAATCGCACAAGCGGTTACCTACAGTCTTCATAGAACGTGTTGTAACACGAAAAAACGGCTTCTCTTCCAGGAAAGACATGCGCTGAATTTTCTCTACTCTATGCGGAAAACCTCCGTACCTCCTTTTCTTCTTCTTTTTAAAGTTTACCATTGTTTTTCGCACAATAATGATAGGATCAATCAAATAACCTTTGTGATGATAATTTTCTGGATGATAGGATAACAGGTATGGATAGGATTAAACAGGATTGGTGTAATCCATGCGAAACTCCCAGACATTTTTTCTTTTTGTTCTTTCATGGTTTTCGTTATTTTTCGGATAATAGTGAATGGATCGGGCTACATAGCCTTGGCGAGGTCCTTCTCAGTTATAGTTATCCTTCGTTTTGCTCCTATGGAGACCTTAATTTCTAAGATCTTAGTTTGAAAGGATCCAATTTCCGTCCCACTATTTTATGTAACTGCGAACGATTTCCATCTTTGCAATTGCACAAACCCCTTTTCGCTAATTCGGTAGTTTTCCCTGATCCGCAAGGAATCTTCTCAAAGACTCCAATCTGCAGGAATTGGATTTCTTGCCACTTTGTACGTAATTGTGCACCATTAGCCTTCTTCAAGTGCGGATTTTAGGATTTTTTTAATGGCTCTGATTGCGAAAAATACTAGTCATGCACAATGATAGAAAAAGTCGCAAAGAAAGGACAAAGGAAAAATCCACCGCTTTAAACACTGAGTGCAAAATCGAACGGAAAAAAAGTCCAGAGAGTTTTCTACATGCAGTACAGAGAATTCAGGTGTTCAGACACCAGCAGCTGATTTCGAAGGCGGAGTTGGGAGTAGGTCTCGCAACGGAGGCGTGTACTGTAAATCCGTCATATTCACCATGGTGTGTAGACTGGGATTGCGATCTCTGAGCTGACTATATTTCTTACAAGTAATTTCCATTAACAAACCTCCATTTTTTCTCTAATAATTGCCTCTAATCAGACGAGATTTCGGCATTCCCGGTGATCTTTGGAGATTTCTAGAAATTATGGAACAATCGAGGATAAAACTCACCATGTAATTTTTGTTACATAGTTTTTCTGCAAAGAGCAGAAAAGAACTTTATGAACTATTTTCTAGAGAACTTGTCAGGAGCGAAAATGCTGGCTCATTTACTCAAACAATAATTCAAGAAAATGAGCATTAGTGAATTATATGCTTTTCCTGGTGGTTCTTCAGTGTTTTTTCATGTTCAGCTACAATCCTAATGAATGCCTCATGTGGTTTTCAGGGATTTCTTTTCTTTTTCAGGATTTTTTTTTTGCTACAAAATTCTTTCGAGAAATCCTGTGTTATTGTTTCTGTTGATCACTAAGCAATATATGTTCAAGATTCCGCTTCCCATTGTCAGAGGAAAACTTGATTTATCAGGATTCCTCATCTTGTCGATAACTCCTGGTTCCCGGAAAACAATTGCTCAGCTTGCATCAAGCGTTCCACAATGTTTTTCTATGAATGACGGCCTCATCCGACGCTCTCGTTCAATCGTAATTACAGTGCAATAGCCGTCCGCTCCAGTTTTTCTCCACAATACTTGCATACGTCTCTGAATCCATTCTTTCATACCCCATCCTTTATTGTACTCGTGTTGATAAATTTCGTGCTTGTTTAAGATATCAAGTTCGCTGACTTACTGTTCAGCCAGGTTGAACCTGTATATTTCAATTTCACGAGGAATTCCCCTGTTTTGATCCCATTTAGGGGATTTAAATTGTCTTTAAATGGCGTACGATACTGGCGTGCATTTTGCAGTAACGATGTATGCATTCATATTTGATAATTGTTCAGTGATTACTTTCAAATGAATGTAGTGAAGGATATCAGAAGTTCTACGGTGACTTTATGCGGTATTCACGCTTTTTCCCTGTAAATTTCTACTCGGTTTTTTTAGAATTTCGGAAAGATATCGTTCTACATACTAGTGCTATTTTTTGACTTTATATAAACCAAAAAATATTCCTCTAACTGCGCATTCAGTTATCATCGGGTTATGCTTCAACTTTCGTACAATGCTGAACAACTCCTCCGGAACATAAAGGATAAAGTTTCTGGTGTTAATCAATCCGCTTGGGATGCGCCCCCACATTCACTTCAATTAAGAATCATTTGAGGTTCACGAACGTGTAACTGGCCCACACAATGACTTTCGGGGCCTAGCCGATGTGTTAAGTCAGTGGTTTTATCCTCCCAGACAAGTCTGGTACCAATTTGTCCCAATTTATCGATCCTGGAGGTGGGGAAGGCTTGGTGAGCACTACAGCGGATTCGAACCTCTGATCGGTCGCGCAGGAAGCGGAACCTCTAACCTCTACACAATACCCGACCTCCTCGAGAACCTGATCAAACTATCTACTATCCTAGACGGCCGTCTTGTCTCTGTTAGGATACATTTCAACTGCCACTTCTGCTTTCCAAGTTGAGTCCTATTCTTGTTCACTTTTTGCGCGTGCAACTGCAAATTTAACTGCTACTTAAGGCTTCAATATACCACTGAAACTTCTGGAACATGTACGCGAATTACATACATGATCACAACGAATGAAGCATACTTTTGTCAGTAATTCCACGAATCAATTTCAATTAAGAACATTTTAACGCTTATCAAGAAGAATTGAGTGGGACAGTATTTTGGAGGTTATTTTTTTTGCTCAAGATCCTTCCAAATTGGAGTTGTGTCTGACAGATCTAGACCTGGAACCTACTAGTATATAAATTGTCGCCCTGAATGTATTGAATGCAGTACTATGTAGTGCTTAGAAAAATTAGAAATTTCCTATTCATAATTAAGTACGGTCCATTAGAAAATCGAATGTATGTAGAAAAAAGAGGCGAAAAGAAGGAACAGAGAGAAGTCCATCTGACAAATCATGATATAATTCTAATATTTCTTTTTATATGTTTGTAAAATTTCAACTATATGACAGAAGTTTCAAAAGCTTACAACTTGGTAGAGAATTCTACGCCGTTTGCTGTTATCTGTGTCAACAATCGAAAAGGATATGAGAGGGAAAAGAGTTTGTCCGTATAAGTTTATGTACGATTATATCCGGGATTTAGTCTACGTGAATAGCATACAATCGAATCCGTATACGCGACTTTTACAGCTTTTTTTCGATCACATAATCCATCGTATCGCCGTAAAGCGTAACGCAACAGTTACGATGTGTTTGCTAAAAACGGACAAAAATTTCTCAATGCTAAAGCAATACTATTCACGCCTACAATCCTAGCTATCATCCGTTTATTTTTCCTGCTGTGATGTACCGTTTAGCTTATCGTGTGCTTCGTCTGGAAATGTCTGCTTATATTATGTACTTGGAATGTTTTATATGTTTTAAACATAGCCACTATCGATATGACCTATAAATGGCGTAAATTTCTTCTGAACTAGGCCGTCTTCGGCGCGTCTTATCACTCCCTTTTGGAGCTCTCCGACCTTGTACAATCCCTTCCGCATCCTTTCACCTTTTTTATGACTCGAATGCATAGTATTTTCACAAATGTGGACTATAGGTTTTCTCTTTTTCACCACTACATATCATCTTTTCACTTCAAATGATCACTTTATTATCGGGAGCTGAATTATCGCTCGATAGTTACCCTATGGATTTTCATAAACTCTCGGCGAACAGCGTGGATAGAATTCTATGTTGTTCCTCGATTTTGTGGCGAGGGTCAGTGTGAGGTATGCATGCGCGATCCCTTAAATCGCGACTTGATGCGCATACAATAGGATGACCTCCATTGAAAGTACCATTTCTTTCGACCTCAGCGCTAAATTTCGAATCCTATTTTGGTCATCTTTCTGTACAACTAATTTATTCTGCGCTATTAAAAAATCATAGGTGTAATCATAACTTCACATTTTATATCAGTTCCTCGGTTGTTCCATCTTCTTTTTAACCATGAAACCACTCCATTTCTATTTTTACCATGGAAGATTACGTTCTATCCGACTTCCGTTATCACCAAAATTCGTAGGAACCTTTTGTGGAAATCATCATTATCGATCAAATTTGCACCTCCTCCAGAAGAAGGATATCGCCTACACGATCGATTCATCTCAAATAAAATCGTTAATGAATGTTGCTATTAAATTACGTGAAGATTTTATCGCTGTCTGCTTGCTAATGGCAATACATTCATTTGAATTCTTTTTTATGCATGGATGAAGAGAAAACGGTCAAGTCAATCACCGTCGGACGATCGTTCACGCGTAGCGTGTTTAGATTTTTGGTCGGCTCGGTCTGTCGTTCATAATAACCTTAGTAGGCGCTCAACTTCGAATAAATTGTCACTACCGTAACCTTACTCATGACATCCGTGAACATTTTTGTGGGAGATTTAGCATGAAGCGTTAGTTCTCTAACTTAAAATACTTGTTTTGTTAAAGTTTGAGAAATGTAAAAGTAAATTTATATCCTTATATGATTTATTTGACAGTTACAGACTGTACAATTTGATTAATATCGAGTAAAGTTGAAATTGGGATTCACTACTAACCATATTTAATGGTTATTCGATTAATAGATTGATTCAATCGAGTTCTAGAAGCTTTGTAGCAAAATCCATTGAGAACTTTATGTAGAATAAAAATGAATTTTGAAAAAGCAGTTAATTGGAAAGAATAGTGTCCGTTACCGACACAAGCGATCAGGTTTGATGTTGCGGTTTTTGTCCGTATGAACGTAACGTATCCGGAAGATTCAGCTATCACATATGTACTACTCGTCAAGATATGTTCATTTCTCGAATTCAACAGGTTTCGTTTCTCTTACGCTGAATCATCGCGGATTAGATCTGGAAGGTCTGGGGTGGGGGTTGATCGGCGACAGCGCTACCACACGAACGCACTGAACGTGTTCTCAGCAGCAGCAGCTCCTCGAAGACATGTCCGCCAACATGCAATTGGCGGCTATCCATATGTTTCCATAGCCGATATACGCTAGACAATAGCAGCAAGTTCCGCCACTATCTTCCTTATTACTGATTATAAGACTTTGATTTCGTACATATCCATATCCTTGTGATATTCCATGATACTATACGCGAAGAATGTTGCGAGCAGATTTCTCCGTAGCGATATCAGGACGAAGTGATGCGATACGACCTTCTCCTCAGATTAAAACCTACCACTAGCCGATCCAAAATCGCATACAATTCTTCCTGAATTTCTTCCGATTATTTCTCTGGCAGCATTTTAAATCTACAATATTATTCTGCATATCGTCTTTTCTCACTTTAATGTTTACTATACACATTCGAATCGTTCCCGTATTCACCATCACTATTGTTCGGTCGCATCGATGCATTTCTGAGAAGACGAGTACTTTAGAAGCAGCTTTCGTTTTTTTTTCCTCAAGCGTTCCTTTCGTAGTGACCATTAGATCCAGTTTCTCGCATCGCAACATCAATTATCTCTAATTTGATCGAGACCGGTTCAGCGTAAAGCAGAATTTCCTTAATTTTTTGAAGAAAAAATTTAAGGAGCTTTTCTTTTTCAGAGACGCTATTACTGGGTATGCGGTTACCAAAGGGCCGCAGTATTTTAACCGTATGGCTTTTAACTTGTTCATTCTACGTAGGATTATATGCACAAAGTGAACATGAAGCAGAATCATTACCGGACGATACTGTAAAGGAGCCTTTCGAACTCACAGATGACCTTAGCAGCAGCTTACACGCGAATTCCTCTTCGGAAGAACGTCGACCGGAGCCTGAACAGGCAAAAACGGAACCTATGGTCGACTCGCATTCTCATCCAGTACCGCAATCTGAACCACAACCGGATCCCGTACCGATGGAAAAAGCTACCTCTTCACTCCTACTCACATCTGAAGCTCCAGGATCCGAACCAGAACCAGCAATAAAATTTGATAACATTCAAACAGAGGATTATGGAGATGTTGTTGAATTGGTAAGATAGTTTCCGATACATTTCATTGTTGTGTTGTTCCCGGTTTGAACCGTTTGCGGTTTTTTACTGATTCCATCGTAGAAAAACCAGCCGGATGACCTTGACACCGAAGTTATCGAACAATTGGTGGATCGCTTCCTCAACACGGGCTCACTACAAGTTTGTCTAGATACATTTATTCGAAAATGACTCTAGTAAACACATAATTAACGTCAGGGAGTAAATTTTCAGGATAAGAATGCTCCAAAATTCGCTAATCCAGCCGCTCAAGCTCTTGTTGGTAGCAGTAAGTACTGGAAGACAGACGGGCTCAAGGCACTCATTTATTTAGTACTTTTGGCCCTGACGTAATAACTTCTAGAAGGGGTTCTTCTTCAGGAGCCAGGATCAATTAAAGACGAATCAGCTATAAAAGAATGGATTGAGGGATACCAAGTAGAAGCGCAAAAGGTAAATGAAGTACTTGCACTCTTGTAAAACTTTTCAGTTGTCATCCAGAACACCTTTTTTCATCCAGTAACTCACCAACGTTTTGAAAACCATGATTTCCAGGTGCTTAAAGAAGTCGCCCAAGCAGGATGGAAGTACTTCAGCCATGCATCACAAGGCGCTAAGCAAAGTTTGAACGAAGCAGAACAGGTACGACTGCATCCGGAGGTGTTGAGGTCAACGTTAGGAGGAATGTGAAGGACATAAGTAGCTTTCCAAATCACCATCCATCTCTAACAGGTTTTATCCCGATTCGTTCGTTCGACTTCAATGCAAGCTAAGCAGTTCGATATGGAATCAATCAAGGATCCAGCGCTAAAACGGCAACTAGCATATGTATCATTTGAGGGGATGTCCGCTTTGTCACCGGCCGACTACGCAGCTTTCAACCAAGCACAAAATTCTGTATGTGAAATGTGTTCTATTAATAGGGACAAGGTTTTTGAGAATTACTTCAATTACAATCATTAAATTAGTGTTAGTGGATTAATCAGTGATCAGAGACGTAAAGAAGATCTTACGGAAATTGAATTATTCCTAAATGACGTCAGAAACATTTGTTTTTGAAAGGATGATTTTGTATGTTATTATATCTCGCCGACAAGCATCCAATACTGGATGTGCATGAATGCTTTCCGTGCTGTCACGCGTGCTGTCCGTTTTGGCATGCGGGCATCATGTGCTATCTCTTGGCCTAGAATATCCATAGAAGCTTTTAATACAGAAAAGCATGGATCTTCACATATTTACTGACTGGGATACCAACAAACGAATTTTATTCGAAGATACGCGTAAGTGGTAACATATGTTGTGATGTACCAAAAAACATGGGAAGAAATCTGAGCGGGATCATTTTTCTCACTTTTTTTTGTTGGTCATGCGCGTGAAAAACGATGATCATAATTTTCGTTGTGCATAAATTACACACGAATGCTTTTGGATGATGTTTTTATACAATGAATGTCCGTTCTCAGATAGAGATCTTCGCCAAAACACAGCTGTCACGATTCGTGTTGGAACATGATATTCTGGTGATGTAGACGCTGCAGTCAAGCTTGGATGATTTGTGTCATCACTGCTAAAAAAAAGACTGACGCAGATTTGACGTAATAATATCCAGGAAACTATTTTAAGAATTTTCTTCCGGAGATGTATGTATACGTTTGTTATGTCGGACGTGTTTGAACACAACGAAATGACCCTTCAAACGAAGAGAACTGAAAAGTTTTATGGTGAAGACATAACTGTGAAAAGCTATTTGTCGCTGAAGGAACTCATTTCAGTTGAACCGAGTCGCTTCCGATGTAACCATTTGCGACAAAGACCTACCTCCACCATGCGCACTGAAGTATGTAGTTCAAGACACTTGGCTTTGATGTCGCGGTAAAAATTCTCGTTCCAGAAAGATTGATTTGGAGTCGATATTCCGAAATGAGAAAGACGCTGCACGATTGTCACATTTATGGATATCCTATTTGACTGAGCTAGCTCGTGAAAAGCCTACCTATCAGAAGTTAATTGAACTCAGCAATAAAGGTCCGTGTTTTTTTCTGTTTTTCTCAAAATCCCTGGTTTCTTGGATGATTTACGTTACTTTTTTTCTGCTTGTTTAGGAGCTAAAGCAAATGGATTTTCGGATGGTGGTGCTATGTGGCGAAGCGCTTTCGATTTATCTGGCAAGAACACGCCTAAAGTGATTGATCTGAATGCTCAAATAGAAAATATTTATACAAAAATAGAACCTTTATACAAGCAGGTATATGTTTACTCCTATATTCTTTCAAATTGTTTCCATGATAAATTTTTTTTAGTTACATGCTTATATGCGACGTCAAATTGCTGGAATTTATGGTAATCCAACCGGACTTAGCAAAAACGGACCAATTCCAGCTCATTTGTTCGGTGAGAATTCACATAAAATCTACTACCATAGGTCATTGTTCATTATTCTTAGTCAAGTATCAATCAATGTCTTCTATTTATTTTAGTTAAAAATATGGTTAATGTAGGTAATTGTTGGTACCTTGCTCTTCTCATTTCTACGTATCCTGAAATGCAAAATGCTAAGATGACGTGATCCACTACTTCGTTTGTAAATCCATTATTTCACTACTATTAACTAATTATTTCATTTTTGCTCTTTACAGCTACAATATGATCCTAACCGTGGATCAAATATTGAAATATTTAGATCATCTTCACTTCTTCACGGTCAGAAACTCCTGCGTTTGTGATTTGTTTTTGTCTCACTTTTGCATCCTCAAAATTACAAGCTAGTTTTGATCAGCAGGATTTTTTTCTATTTTCTCACATCAAGTACAATACGACCAAATTGTGCTGTTAGCTATGGAAGAGTTCTTTCTTCAATTTCTTAAAAAGTTCTCATATAGGTCTATTTTCAAATGTTGATCACAAATGCGTATTAAATCTTACTACGACTCTTCTGCAGCCCTGCTGTATTACTGTAGTACAATAGATACGATTCTTTCTACAAAGATCTGCATAAAATCCTTGTAGAATGCTGATTTTGATTGCTGGTGAAGATTACATGCTTCGTCCACTTCGCACAATAACGATGTTTTGCATACAGTACACGTATTGTGTAATAATATATAATCTTGCAGGAAACGATAGAAATAGGTCAAATCCTCAATTTCGTTCTTATGGCATCCCTATTGCAGTTTTACAAAGGGGAAGCTGGTTTCACATTTACAGTGTGGATAATACAACATCTAGTATCACCTCAAAAAAAAAAATCAGGAGGATTCCTTATATGTCAGTGGGGCCGAAAAAACTCTATATTGTTCAATTCTTAAATTTTATTGTGGGAAATTTTTTATGGGACCCCAACTTTGCATTAAAACTCAATTAGATAAATTAAGCCACAGAGGAATTTATTTTGATGTGAGAATTTATTTCATATTTCAAAAGCAGAACAAAGAATTCTGTTTCTAGGTTATATTGTAAACGATATTGCTTATAATATTTTTCGTTTTTTCTCCCTATTTTATACTTTTCCTGAGAAACATAACAAATCTTCATTTTTGGGATTGTTTTCCAGAATACCATTTGTGTTTAGTTGGCTTCAATACATAAAAGTCAAATGGTACAATTAATAGCCAATTTTAGTTAACCATTGAATTCGAATCTGATAACTAGTCGTGCATTTTTTTAAAATGATTTATCAATTTGAAATATATTCGCTGGTTTTTACACGTTTTTTTCTCTTCGACAAAAAAATACTCATTTGAATTGATCTGATTTTTCAGGATCTGTCGACGGTGGTGATTGGTCAGCACACTACGAACAAACAAAACCGTACGATGACGAGTCAACACTCCCTGAGGATATGCTCTTCTCATTCCACACACAGAATTACACAACTAAACAGATGTTTGTGAAAGTATGAATTGCGTATCATTATTTGATCTCTCTTCTTTCCCTTATTGCATTGATTTATTTCGGTTTTAAGGCTTACCGCTATTTCAAATCAGTCGGTTTCCCTTCATTACCGAAAAGTTTCTGGACAAACTCACATTTTGCTCGTGTTTGGAGCAGAGATATGATTTGCAATCCACCAGCCGCTTTAGACATGAGAGATGGAATGGATTTTAGGTCTGTATTAATCCCTCACCGATGAACTTTGAATCCCCTGTCAGAGAGTCTGGAGAATTCACAGTAAGCCTTGTTTTAGGGTGAAATCATGCGCACAGTTAGGTATGCCAGATTTCGAATTGGCCCATTCACTCATGGCACAAGTCTACTACCAGTATATGTACAGAGAACAGCCGCTGCTGTTTAGGTGAGTTGTTTATCCTCCAATATGTTTATATTTGAAAATATTTTTTTCGATTTTTAAGAGAACCTGCATCGTCCTCTGTTACTGATGCTATTGCTAAAGTATTCGCACATTTATCCACGAATCCGCACTATTTGTTCTCACAGGTAGGGTAGTGAAGGCGTGGTCGGCGTCAAATTTGTTCAACCGGGTGACCGCGACGCTTCTCTAGCAGCGCACGTCCTTCTGCTTGACTTAATCCAATTTCCTTTGCCCCAATTGAAGGCACATCACAACCACCCGGTTGAACACGTCAGGCGTTGATTGTAAGTGGAATGTTCCCTTTAATAAAAATCTTGCTTATTATTCCAGAAACTTGTTAACTCCTCACATTTGGATATCAAAGACTCGTGGATAATCAACAAACTGTTTAGGTAGAAGTTTTTTCTTCCTCTAGACTTTGGCAATTTTTCCAGAGATTAGTAGTTCGTTCTCAAACACTCGCAATTTCCATTTAGTAAACCGACAAATTTTAGGGAAGCACTAGAATATTTTGCTAAATTGCCTTTCGATATTGTTGCTGATAAATGGAGATACGAGCAGTTTGAAGAGAAAATCCCGCATGGAAAAATCAACGATCGTTGGTGGGCATTAAGGTGAGCCTACAATTCAGTGAGAAACGTATTTGTAACACAACATAGTCCCAAATGCAGGACCAAATATGAAGGAATTCGTGCACCTCAACCGTACAACTCGTCCAATGTTGATGCACTTATGCACAACGCAATTTCACAGGTTTGTATCGCGTAGTGTTTGTAGTTCATTTTAGAGAAGTAAAGATATTTTGACTCTTCACTTTTTTTCAGGTTCACTCACCAGCTACAAGAGGTCTCATTAGTTATGTTGTTCAGTTCCAAATATTAAAAGCTATGTGCCCACCCGGAACTATCCTGGTAAGCAATAAAACTATTCCTTTTTGATTTATGTGTTCCTTGATCAGTAAGTTGCCCAATTAGAAGTTCAAATTCTGCTCTAAAATTTTTCGTTTTTGATACGACTTTTATCCCAAAAACTAACCCATCCTAAAACCATCCTATTTAAAAAAGTCGATAAGACTTTAAGAGATCCAGAAGAGTCTAGTGCACCATCGATGTATGCCAAGTTGATAGAAGAATTCCACCTAACATTTGTTTAACCATACACTATATTAATCGATTACCTTTCAAATCAGTTCAAGACACGCATTACATAACCTTTCAAATGCTTAAAGACGTTTTTCTTCTGACTTAGATCGACTAGAGTACTTTATTCAACTTTGCAATAGAGGTTAAGCTTATCGTTGTAATCCAAAGCATTTATTCAAGAGCGAAGGTTGCATACTATCAGAAGATACCACAGAGAAACTTCGCGAAACAATGATGAAAGGATCTTCCATTACATGGCTGAAAGCTCTAGAACTTATTACTGGAAAAGGTTTATTTATTTATTTTCTCTTCAATTTTCCCACATTCTAAACTATTTTGATGGTTGTTGATGCATATAAGATTTAAGCTGAGCTCGATCCTACACCTTTACTGGAATATTTTGAACCATTGGCGAATTGGCTAAGAAATACCAATGAAATCGATCAGACGATACTTGGATGGGATGGCGACGGAGCTCTTTTTACAGCGTGAGTTCGAGCAAAAAAAAACCGATGATTTTCAGTACGATAGTTAAGTCTTTTTGTTTCAAGGGAAGAGATCCCTAAGCCAAGAACTGGTATGGATGGTGGAAGTGGTATACTCAGTGAAGATCGTGTTGCTTTCCCTGGTAATTTCGAGCATCGCTTCATATCCACTTCTACTCTTATGCCGTGGTTTTTTTTCCTCTGAACAATATCCATGTTAAGGTGGTCTCTGTGCTAACGGACAGGAGTGTCTATTGGATTCACATTGTAACGGAACCATTTGTGTATGCAATGAAGGTTTATTTACACTAGAAATAGGATCGACGGTTAACTGCGTCCCGGGTAACCCTGCTGACAGTGGATTCGGAGACGGAAAGGTACCTCAGCTTTCTGATTTTTTATTCTAACCACTACAAATTACTATATTGCATTATTATATTATATTATATTATATTTATCATTTTTGTCAAAAACAACTTGTATATGGGTAGTTGAGGCAGTTAGAGAAAAGTAGATTCCAGGTGTCTTGGATAAATTTTTACCTATTTATTATTCTTAAAAATTCACTTTTTTTGTGAATGTGTATGTTAGTACTCACTTATTTATTTATTCATTCACATAATTATTTACTACGATCAACGACGGACCAAGAAAGGTAATCTAGGAATTTGAGAGGATATACCAAGGCTAGGCATAAAAAAACAGTGATCGAAGAAAAACAAAACAACGAAAATACTTCAAAAAAGAACAGGATGAGAAGAGATTAGGATTACATGTACGATCGTGGAAAGTTCTGAATTTAAATTGCACTTTTTTAATGATATCATTGTATTAAATTTGTTGTCTCTTTTACATCATTGTTTTTGTTCTTATACGTGTCGTCTGATTTCATTCAGACACAGTGATTATTCAATCCGCTTGAGGCGGGATTGAGAGCGAGTCGGAATTCAGTAAAGATAGGGCATGAGTTACAGCGGCCGCGTCGCAGTAGTTGCGTTAAATACATTTGACGCCGACTGTGTGTGCGCTTTCTAGTCCCTTTCAAAAGCAGACAATCCTCTGCTTTTGCTTGCAATTCAATAGCACTTGCAAATTGCGAAATCATCGAAAAACTATAGTTTCTGCACAGATATTTTTTCAAACTAATCGCTTCTATCGGGATTGTGTGGATCACATGAATAGTTGAGAAATCGATAATTTCCTTGTAGGCGCAAACGCCACAATTAACATCCCATCCAATACTCTTAAAGGTATCACCCCACGAATCTGAGGTGGTGCAGATTTCAGGTGGAGTATTCGTATACGGGATGGGAGACTGTGGAGAGGGGAGTGATTCTGTCCATTTCTCCCTAATTGCCGTAAAAAACGGCCCTGAAGATGCGGCGTGTGCACAAGGCTGGCGTGCTCCAATCGAACTGCTTTTAGAAGATAGTGCGCTAGAATGAATGAAGCCGTATCTTCCGGGCCGTATTTTACGGCAATTAGGAAGAAATGGATGTAATCATCCCCCTCTCCATAGTCTCCCATCCCGTATACGAATACTCCACCTGAAATCCGTACCACCTCAGATTCGTGGAGTGATGCTTTTAACTGGATAAGTAGAACGTTTTTGATTCCATTGAAACGTTTCATAATTTCCTCGATCCACAGATCACCATTGTTTTGAACTCATCCTGCTGAAAAGTTCGTTACTATTATTAGTATAACATCTGTGTGCTCACGTAAACTCTTACAGGGTGGACTAGTAATCGGTTTATTCTCGTCTGGGACAACAGCTCATCCTGAAACAGAGTCGACATCGACCAGAAAAACGCCAACGACATCAGCAAAATCCTCTGCTCCTGCTGTGTGGACGATGTCATCACTTCTTCTTGCTATTAGTTTTTGCTTACTTCACTAAATCAAACATCTCGCTGTGATCACTTAATATTTCTACTCACTAATTTATTTGATTTGTTATTGCTCATATTATTTTGCATAATAATGATTAATTGTGTCTTGTAGATTGTGAGTTTTTGCGGTGCCCAAAGATTTGAGCTCATTGAAATCGTTAGTTTTTTTGTACCAGGTAAAAATTTCCATAGGATTTTGTAGTTTCTACTTTTGGAAACACTTATTTTATTATTACATATTTAGCTGCTTGTTAAAACCTATGCAAAGAATATTGTTTCGATCTTCGTTGCTTGCAACTCAACTACGAAATGAGTCCCTAATTTCTACTGAGTTCCTAAGTCAGTGTTATAGAGCCATTTGATGAGGTGAGGCAACAATTCAAAAAGAGGGCATAAAAGTTCGTCGCTCACAATTACCTGGCAACTGGCAGTAAACTATTATTATTGTCCTGCAAAGAGGACAATAATAATAGTTTACTGACAGTTGCTTAGGTCTTACCTTAGCGAATATTCAGATGTTTGAAATTGATGTGTCTTATCGATACCAGATGTATAATACTTTTTCTCCCAAAAAAAAAAAGAAATACGACGGCATGTCGAACATCGGAAGGTTCCTAGGGTTCGTCACCCATCAGAGACAACTGGGTGTCGCTGTTGAAGAGATCACAGGAGATTTCTTGGATGAACATCCTTACTCCCGTTCTCTATTTAATTTTCGTTTGAAAGTGATACTCTTCTTACGCTAGGCGAGAGCTCGGCGAATGTAGTGTATGCTGTGTCGTGTCACCGCGACTTCGGCCAGTACTATTGTTCTAATTTCCATAAAGGCTCTCCATAGTGTGGAGGTTAGAGTTTTCCGATTAGAGGGCGACTGATCAGAGGTTCGAATCCGCCCTGGTGCTCACCAAGCCTTTCATCCCTCCGGAGTCGACAAATTGGTACCAGACTTGTCTGGAAGGATAAAAACGATGACTTGACATATGGCCTAGCCCTCACAAGTCATTATATAGGCCAGTTGCACTTTCGTGAATCTCAAACAATTCTGAATTGAAGTGAACGTGGTGGTGCGTCCCAAGCGGATTGATTATCGCCAGACACTTATCCTTTATTCCTCCCAGAAATCCAGAAAAAACGTGAGAAACTGCTTGATATGTTACTGTCTTCGCCTCGCTTACGGTTTCTGCCTATTTAAATAAGTTGAACCCGCGTTCGGCGTTGGGGAGGTGGGGTCCCAGATGGCTGTTTTACACGCCTCTTCCGGATTACTGAAGGGAGCTGGGCACGGTCACTCCTTCACTCGTAAATCACACCCCTATCCCTCTTTTCGTACAGAGACTCCATTATCGTCAACATCATGATACTCTGATTTCGAGGACATTTTTTTATTGCACCACAACAAACTTCCGTGATCTCAGACAAGACCACTGAAACATGCCTGCGTAGGGAGTCGAGAGTTTCTGGAGGCAGACACGTCCGAGTAACTTTCATGCACTCAGCCTTTTCGTGTAGATGATCGATGGACGCGATTATCGAAATGTCCGAATTGAATATTCTTCTTCGATTTCTTCCACCTCTCTTCCCAGAAGGATAAGCGGAAGGTTCCTGCTACATGTTTTCCGAAATTCGCTTACAAGATTTACCTGCCTTTTCATTTCACTTTTTTTCTTTCTTTTCTTTTCGTAAAAAAGGCTGTATGAGATTGTAGGACCGCAGTGACACCGTTTGATCAAAACGTTCAAATGGGAATGGTTTTGTCAATTTCATCGTGGTATTCTGCAACTCTCACTCCTAGCGTAAAAGTGAGGTTTCCTTGAGTGATGAGTCCTCTGGTCGGTCGTCATCGAGATGATAAAAATACAGACCGTATCTCAATCCATTGTGACCTTTTCCTTTTGCCAGGCACCTTTTCCCTGTTTAACTTCCACTATCCAACATTCCCCTTCCCATCCCCACTCCCCCTCCCTCCCTCCCTCTTGAGGCTTTCTGCTCGCCATTCGTAGCAAAAGTTGCTGATTTTTTTCCACATAACCAAGTATTCCTCCTAATAACTTCAAGCGTGCGGCTTCCTTTCCACGTTCTCTTGCGTGAAATCCCTTTTTTCTCGCTATTTTTTCTTCCCTATTCTCCGTCTTGCTTGATTTTACTTTTCGCTGCTCTACTACTTGAAAATAGAAAAAACCGTACCGATAAAGAAAAACCTTCAATCATATGAAAGTTTTGCTAGTACATAACTTTCCACGTTTTCGGTTCTTCTCAACCAAGAAAGAAATGAGATGAAAGGAAATCCAGAATCCAGCTGCTGAAACACAAGGACATAGTCCGTTCCAAATCCGGAAGCGCATTTAAACAGTGTTCTCGGGTGTCAGCCACTGCTAAGCCAGAAAGATAAGATTAGATTAGTGCATTGCAAAAATTTGCATTCATTTGAACACACAGCATTTGATATCCGGCTCGCTATTTTCCAGAAATGGCTTTCACTTTAATTAGTCAGAATATTTTCATGTCAGCCTAATCGGTACAAGCTTGCGATAATGGGATCTTAAGTGTGTATTTGACATAATTATATCAATCTCACAGCAGAATGCTTATATGTCCGTAAACAATTTAGTCCGAGTTATACTAGGAGAAAATGAATGACTTCATTCTGTTTTACTCTCATTTCCATCTCTTTTCAAAATTCTTTTCCATTTCTTCCTTAGGCAACAGTCTGCTGCTGATCGAAACTTGTAGTTTTGGAATGCTTTCGGTGAATTGTTGTGTATTAGGTCGTTACATGAGTTTCTTTCGCTTTTTCACATTCATTTCACTCAATAACAAAGATATTCTAATAAACACTGTGTTCAAGTAGTTAATAATCTTTTTCCACCCACTCGGCACGGAGCTCAGGTGACTGAATTCAAGAAGTTGAAAAAGGATTTATATTGCAACCTCGTTGCTTCCTCCCCGTTCATTCATTTCTTCATTCTGATATGAACATCCTGAATGCCCAAAACCCACGTAACGTTCCTTTTTTTCGCCGCATTCATGAACATTCGCGGCAGTAATCGCAGCAATTTATTATACAAAAATGCCAATCGATGTTTTTTTGGGAGCACGAATGTCTGGCTTTTTATCTGTCTTCATAAGTGACACAACATGTTCTGCTGCATTTTATGTGAGTTTTGAAAAATTGCGGCAGACCATGTGCTACAAATTAGTGAAACTAACAAACAATTTCCTTCACTGGTAATACGAGATGTGCATGTCACATCTGAAACATCATATATTGGATAGCAGTATATCCACATGTTTAAAATGTTGTTCAAATTACGAATGTTTTAGCTGCTAGGGATTTTTTTCAAAGCTTTCCCGAATCTCGGAAGAAGGAATTTTTGACTTTTCTCTTTCTCCAAGTTTAACTTGCTTTTGTCCGTGGAGGATAAAGTAATTGACATTGATCAACCCCTCAGGAATGAACCAATGCGCTCGACTCCAGCATTTTTTGTGAGGTTTTTTTTTAACATATGTATGACCTGGCTATACAATGGTTTGTGGAAGCTAGCTAATGTATCAAGTTTGTGTTTTAATCCTCTTATAAAAGTCTGCTACTCGAGCCCTAAAAGATGAATGGCGTTTTTAGTCTGAACTATTGACATTGTACAAAGAAGGAACATTCTTACAACTGTGTTGCAGCCATCTTAGTTTCTTCCATAGTATATTTATTTGAACTATTGCAAAGGATCACCGAAAAAAGCCATCAATTGCGACATATAGTTATTCCCTCGGGTTTCGACTCGTTTTTTCTTTTATAATTTGTGATATCGACGATACCTGCATATCCTGTTGCTGTTTGCTTGTCGGCTGATGTTAGTTTTCAAACAGCAAAAGTGGAGAAAATCTTGATCGTCCGGGCAGAGTACAAGTTCAACAACTTTGGAATGAGGACTTTTTCAATTTTCCTTCACAATCTAATGAATGGACGGGTGTGGAGCAGTCGGTTAGCGGTCCGTTGTAGCTACACGGTCAAGGGTTCGAAACCGCCCTAGTGCAAACCAAGCCTCTCATCCCTCCGGGGTCGATAAATTGGTACCAGACTCGTCTGGGAGAATAAATACACCGACTTGATGGCCCCTGCAAGTCACTGTATAGGCCAACACTGGTTCCAAAACCCCAACGATTACGAATTCCAGTAAAACGCGTTGGCGCATCCCGAGTGGATTGATACGCCAGTGACTTTATCCTTTATCCTCTTTAATTAGTGAATACAATACGTTTGCGTTAATACACATCTTGTATCAAAACTCATCGAACAAACACAGGAAAAATGACTCTACGCAACAGCTTACTGTAAAGATCGTTTTCAAAATCAGCGATTGGAAATAATAAGAAATGGGAATTCAGTTCTATTCGCCTTATGTTGCTCGCTTATCTCACATTTGCATTCTGGTAAATTTTTTTTTTCGGAAATCTTTTGCCCAATAACTCGTTAGGGAATATTAGCCTCTTGAAAGTACTCTTTCTGAATGACAACTAACAACTACTCGAACAAGTGAGGCATAATAACGCGTTAATTAGCTGCATATCATAAAAGATAACACTGGCTGAAGTGGCCTCTTGTTTCAAACGATAACCTCTCCTGTTACTACTGAAAATTGTCGTCATTTAGTGAAATCATGGTATAATTGCTACATTTAATTTTATTTGTTTCATTATTTTAATATTGCTATTGTTGTTATTTCCATTGTTATTGTTAGTCTCCCTTGCTAGCTAGTTCTTCTAGAAAAAGCACTAATTCAGAGGATGTTTGACGTACCATCCTCTGAATTAATGCTAATGAGTACCTACGCTAATCCTCATGTTTCAGACGGAGTACTAAACAGGAAAGACTAAGATGTACATTCATTTGCATTCAATAGAATGACTTGAAAAAAGATTTCCCAGGATCTCCACGTTGAAAATGCAAGACTGTTATACATCGGGAATGGTCTGTGGGTTGAGCCCGTAGGCTGTAATTATCTGAGAGTCCTGCTTGGCATTTAATTGCCCAGGTCATCGTAATAGGAGCATAGCTCCACCGGAGCCTTCCCAAAAGTCATAGATCTCCTCGCTACGAAACTGTTGATATGTAAAAAAAGCAAAATCTGTTTAGTTGCGAAGGAAAAAAGAAGAACACAGAACTATGTGTTTTATTTTTTTGTTTTCTGTCGTACAATTAGCGTAATTACTGTAGTAGCGGATATTTAGACAACTTTTAAACTCTTCGCGAAGAAAGAGGAAGAGCGGAGGCGTTGTGAAAGCTTTCTGTTAGGTTTCACTTGGAGAAATTTTAAGAGCAACCAGAAAGACTGAGTATATATAGCAAATCGTGTGGATATGCTTGCTCCCGCTTAATTTTATTCAAGCTGGGATAATTCTTGTCGATTTTTGATTCATCGCGTAAATTAGTTCCTAGGTTACCTGTAGAGACGCACTAGTACTTCAGGACCTTTTCGTTTGTTTCAAGTTTTGAACGACATTTTCACCGTGGATGGAGACAATAAGTTGTAACAAATAGTGATTTTGTCGAAGATTGAAGTTCTCAGAAGATGACAGGAAAGAATCGAAACAGATAATGAAAGGATCTGTTTCGATTCTTTTCTGTCATCTTCTGAGAACGTTCTAGATCAGGTCAATACCGTCATTTCATAAACCTCTACTGAAAGAGATTTCCTCGATTCCACACATTTATATCTATAGAACCACGGTTTTTCTCGTCCGAGTTCCATAGCTTGCAAATTCTGCAGTTACTGGGTACCTACTTTCCTATCTAGTCAGAAACCTGATGGTCTGACAGCAGATAATGTTTTTCAACATGACCCATACATGTCAAGAATTAGCGAGTAAGTGGATTAAGTCATAATTTTCATTCAACAATGAAATTTAAGTTTCACTTCAAATTTGTTCTCAAATTTCACTTAAATGAGGGCCGCTGTGATGGCTCACCATTTTTGAGAAGCACAATTTCAAGCAATAATTCAAAAATTTGCTTAACAGCGGTGACAAGTGAGCGGTAACGGCTAACGAATATTGTGTAAACCTACCTCTGCACATATTTTGCGGAAGAGGAAAATCGTCGTTCTCTGTAGCTTCTGGTGCTACAACCGTTTCTTCATGCTCTATCTCTCAAATTTCTCGACTAATGGGGATGTGAGGGCATCAACGTCAGAAATGAGCAAGGAACCGACAAAAAAATGCTAGACTAGGCTAAACATGTGGGGTTAATCAGTCAGCCCTTAGGATGTGCCAAGGAGTTCGATTTCAACTAAGAATTTTTTGAACACGTGGTCGGACTATAAAATAGAATATGTACTATAAAATGTGCTGCGGCGGCTAATTGTTCCGTCAGTTCAATGACATACAAGTAAGGTATAGTTTTATCAAAACAAGTAAGTAACTAATCAATGATTACGGTTAGCACAACCTCGTCACTACGAGCGCTAGGCCTTAAAGGCATCACCCCACGAATCTGAGTTGGTACGGTTTTCAGGTGGATTATTCGTACACGGGATCGTAGATTATGGAGAGAAGGGTGAATCCGTTCATTTCTTCCTAATTGCCGTAAAAAACGGCCCGGAAGATACGGCTTCGGGCGTTCTGGCGCACTATTTTCTACAAATAGTTCGACTGGAGCGCGCCAGCCTTGTGCACGCGTAGCATGTTCAGGGCCGTTTTTTATGGGAATTAGGAAGAAATGGGCGGGATCACACCCCTCTCCATAATCTACGATCCCGTATACGAATACTCCACCTGAAATCCGTAATCAATCACATTCGTGAGGTGATGCCTTTAAGCCGCTATGACCCGACTTTACCAGCTATCGGTTCCGCAGGGGTGAAAGGCTTGGTTGGACTGTGAGATGTTTTGAAACAATTAAACTCGCTTGGGCTGCCATTTTCAACTCCAACTATATATTTTTCTGGGCTAAGGTTCCATAGAAAGTGTTCCCATGCATTTCTTATGCCTTTCAGAATAGCTCTTATCCTGTTCTCTTCCTAAAGTCCACCACGTACACGTTCCTGACATCGAATGTATAAAATGTGAACTAGTTTTTCCTCCTCTGACAATTTTGTGCATTCACTCGAACAATTATCTCTGCGAAATACTTTTATCGCCTAGAAACTTTGTTTCTTTTGTTTTGTTCTTGTTTCTGACGACGAGTAGCAAGAACATTTATAGCATGTTTTATTCTTGCTCTAATAAGCTGGAATCGAACTTTTTTCACATTCTCAGAAGTTGATGATAAGACGGTGCAAAGTCATCCGTATTAGATACATTTAAGATGATTTCCTTTTTTTGAACTCAAACCAAACGGAGCCCTATTGCATCCACTTTTTTCTCGTACATTGGCTCTTTCGGTATAGGTAACTACAAGCATAGTTACAGTACTATGATTGCACCATAAAAAAATCATTTCAATTAAAGTTAAATGCTTTAAAAATGTCAAAAGTATAGCATTAAAATGTGTGATAGGAGGGAAAAACGTACTTCGTTCTGATTTTTCTAACTAAAACCTCAGTGAATTTTCGCTTCAATGTATCTAGCGTTCTGTTGTATTTGTGGATTCACTTGTATTGTCCTTCATGTATTAGGGTACCTAGTAAGTAATGTCTGTTTTAAGCTTGTCAACATTTGGTTAATCCTAAACAGATCATTTAGTTGTGTAAAGTATTTTTGCAAGTGAAGATGATTTCTTTATTTTTGTTTGCTGCTCAGTTTCACTTCTACAGTATTCCTGTTTGAATTGCGAAGTTCAAAACAAAAAAAGTGTTAAGTACTCGGCTTTATAACTTGTGTGTTCTAGTTTTGAAGTAATTATGCAATTTACAAAAAAAAATTTGTGATGCTTGTCTAAATGTCAAGGAATGCGAAAGATTTAGCAGGTTTAGATAGGACTGTTCTGGTTTATTAGTTTTAGTTTTAGATCGAAATGTGACACAAAAACGACATTATTTCTCGGCTCTCTCAATATAGGAATCTGCAGACAGTCTACTCTGCCTTCATTTGTTCTTTTATGTGCTCCTTAAGGATATTACTTCTAGCAGTTATGAATTTTTTTGAGCATACCATTTTCTAAACCTTGAAGAAATTTATTTTCTCACCCCTTCCTAAAACCATTTACTCACAGCATTTCATAATTGTAGATTATTCCATTTGAGATATTGTTAAGTTATAGCCGACGTCGACGGTGTTCAGTCTTGTAAGCGCAGAGCGTCTTCTGTGAAAGAGTAGATTAAAGAGGGAAATGCCAGTCAAGAACGAAAGAAAGCGGAGGTGAGAGGGAAAGGGAGAGAGCGCGAATTACGGCAAATGCGTCGCGCTCACCCGGACGAACACTTCCGGCGCCAATTTCATGTAATTGTTTCCAAGTACTACACAACGCAAACTTGATTCTAAACATTTTCAGAAATGATCTATTGCGAATTGGATCCTAAACCAGAGTTCTACATCACGTCTATGCGTGTGCTGTCTGCGATTACACTTCCCGTGGATCTGTTTGGTATATACTGTATTATTTCGAAGTCTCCACCTGTGATGAGAAACTACTCATTTTTACTGTTATTTTATCAAGTTTTTGCTACGATCACCGATTCATGGACGAATCTCATGTTTATTCCAGTCTCGTTTTTCCCATTTCCAATCGCATATCACGAAGGCTTGCTTTTGTCAGGAGTAGACGTGGACATCTCGTATATGCATGTGATCTGGTTTTGTCTAGTTGTCTCTACGATGGGATCTGTCGTACAACTATTCATCTTTCGATGGCAAAATGTTCTTTTGGATAGTCATCCTCTAAAAGTAAATAGGAAGTACATGTATGCAATTTGTTCGACTATTTTTGTTTTATTTAATGTTGGCATAGTGGTTCAAGGCCAAAATATGAAAAATCTAGCCAACGAACTTCGTCCACAGTACTTGCAGGTGAGTAACATGCAGAAACGTAGATATATAGTATAATTTTAAAGCCGATGTGTCACTGCGCTCATTGTGGCTTGTTTCAGAACTATTCTTGTATTGCTTCTATAGTCGACATCCCTGGACTTCAATATTTTGCTCGCGAAGAACTTAGAACACTGTTTCTGATTGGGACTTCTGAAGCATTCGTTGTAGTTATAAGCAGCTTTACACTAGTATACTTGACGTTTCGGAACCTTCGAAATGCAAATTTATCTAAGAAGACTATCGAAATGCAGAAAAGGTTTCAAAAATCTCTTATGATACAGGTAAGGCCATCAAACAAACTGTCTAGATACCATCTCACTGTACAGTCCAATCCAAAAGCTTGGGTTTATAGTGCAAAGTCGCGTAGGTTTTCGTATAAGGCGACTATCAGCCGCACACAAGTGCTAAAGCACAACTTGTGGCTGGGTTTCCGGTCGAGTACGGAATTGTACAGCGATTCCACTCGCACCACATTCTGAATCCGTGAAAAACAGAACCCAATAAAGAGTTAGCGGATTTTTAACCGGAATGCACATACATCTTCGGCTTCAGATTGCCAATTACAGGCGTATAACTTATTTATTTTGTTTCAGGTTACAATTCCTCTCCTCATTGTTATAATCCCTGGATGTTCGGTTATGTCAGTGGTGTGGATGGGAGATTTTCGTTCAGTGGGCTCATTTGTCCTTGTTATCCAAAGTAAGGACTGACAACATGATTTATTCCAAAGATGCCATTTCTTGTCGAAAATCTTGGTAACTGGTTTGCCATAATGGATATGCGGAATTTCAAGTGCCGAGGCTTCTGTTTCCGATTTTCCTAAAATTCAGGCTTTTCCAGCGTTCGAAATTCCTGTCTTAGACTTCCTAAAAATTGGGCAAAGAAGTAAGGACGTGGTGTAGGGAAACGATAAAATTATTTGACTTGCAGTGAGTGTATGCTGCACCACGTTAAATTTACTTTGACAGGTAATAGGTAATGGGAACTCCAAGCCTCCAAACTAATCCTTTCAAATTTATAATGCAGAGATCCAAAGACTATCGCGGAAAAGCCGCGATTTCTCGTCGCGGCAGCGGCATGAAAGCAGGACGGGTGCGCGGCATATCTTTTTATCTATCAACAACGCTACTGCGCACCCACCCTGCAGGCTTTTTAGGCCTCGATCGAGGCATGGTGCCACCACATGACCTTCCCCATTTCTTAGTGCTTTTTGTAATTTTCCGAGTAATTTTTCTCTTATCTTCATTTGCTAACTTCGCTCATTCTTGTTTTATATTTTTCCGCTCGATGGTTTAATTACCCAAGTTTGAGGTAAACGGTTGGTCGAACTTGCGCTTTTTTACGCATGGCGCGAGCAAGGTTTCTACCTTATTTTCAAAGACTACCTACATCCCATCAAAATTCTGCCTCAAAAATACTTTCTCGTTTTCGGCAAATTATTATGGAGCGATTATTTTTGAGTGTGAACTTGTTCTTGGCTTACATGAATTAAACTGCAGGAGGATTTTACGGATATTTATGTCCATCTTGTACGATCTTTTGATGCAGACAGTTCGTTAAGAAGTTAAACATCGAACTGACCTTAGCGCATCTTTTTCGGATGCCTTTCTTGTAGTTCCCTCCATTCTTCAGACCGAACAACAAGGTCACTCCACCCTGATTCTCATAGAGGTTCTTGTGGAGACCCATATCTGCTTACATTTGTCAGGGCAGACTTGTTAACGGCAGGCTACAGCTGGTTTTGATACACAGTTAAGAACATGTTGCAAATTTGAGTTTTGGAAGCAGATACAACTAGCAATTAATAGTCGGTGTACTCGACGACCAGGGGACGTCCATGTGGTGCTAGAACCAGATCCATGATAAATACAGAACTCAACTGTTCATTGCATAATATCATCGAAGGCGAAGTTGAACAAAAGGAGTCTTCCTCTAGTTCCTACCTTAAACTGTAGAATGCGTCCCACTTATGGTTGAACAACAATAATTGCTCTTCAATTCATGTTTTCGACAAGGCGAATAAACGCTTCTAGAATCTACAACTGATGCAAAGCGCGTAGAAAAAATGGGTCTCACTGGGAAGCGTCGTAGACGACTCTACGTTCAGAAAGGCTAAATGCATACGCTTCGAGTCTCGCTGCCACATTTCGATCCTCCTCTTAAAAATAAACATCGCACATTGACTAGAACACAAACCGACGCATTCATCACGAGCGCTTCCTTAGCGACGTTTTGCAAGCGGATCTAGGATGATCTGCTCCAAAACCATCAACGTCTAACACAACAAACATATTTCTCGGCAGTTCTTGAATTTTTCAAATGTACGGATAGCTTTGTTTGGAGCGGAGTTGTGACGGCGAATCTCTACGTATCCTTCTGTCATTTCAAAACGAAAACCCAAAGGGAATGGATGATCTCCTTTTTCCACTATTCCCAGACGGAGGATAAGATTGTGGCATTTTCGCACTAATTCCATTTTATTCGCCATATTTTCCACACTTTATTTTCTGGACGCAAACTAAAACCTCCAGTTTGGTCGGTGGCTCCTCGCTGGCCGCTGCATTCATCGGTCGTTAAAAATGTTCAACCTCAGTGACTGATGGCGCTTGTCGGTTCAACAAGGCGTTGAAATGCACCCAACGCCAGTGACTCATAATTAGCTGCATTGGCTCAAGTGATCACCTCTTAATTTTGCAATTGTACTCTCTTTAAAGAGTAAAAGCTTATCTGGGGTTCTTGTCCTCCTACGCCTTTTCACTCCTCACATCCATTCTTACTCGAGATCACTCAGACGCGGCTGGGATCATCCGTAATGTGGGCGACATACAGAACTGTTGGTGGATCTTGTACTCGCAGATGCAGAGGCAAACTTCTTCCTGGGCATTAAAACCAGGAACGTTCACTTTGCAGCGTCCGAGACACAAGAAGTCTGCAAAGAAGAAGAAGCTCATACCTGGTGAAACAGTCGGTGTCTTTATTCTTCTCCTCGGCAAGTACTCCTATGTTTATCGATCCTCGCAAGGGAAGTTTCCTCCTGCATTCTCCATCCTTCAGACCTGCTACATAGATCCTCGGTTAAGGTGGAACTTCTCGACTTTCTTTCGGAAACCATTTTTCTTTAAGCTTAAGGGAACTGGATAGGGTTCGGAATAGGATGCCACGTCCTATAGTGCCCTATATTCTCGGATATCTGACACGAAGATTTTTCTTCCCAATCGTTGTCGAACTGATGTTTAAGAGTTGCGATCTTCCACCGACTTTGCTCTTCAGGGATGAGATGGGTTAGCTCTTTTCAAGTAAAGTAATGGGGAAAAATAAGGATAAAATGTCTAGCGTTGATCGATCCTCTTGAGATGCGCCATTCAATTCAGAATCGTTTGAAGTTCACGAACGTGCAACTACATAGCGATTTGCGGGAGCTAACAGATGAACCAAGTAAATGTTTTCATCCTTCCAATCAGGTCTACTACCAATTTACCAATAGTACCAATTTATCGACCCCAGGAGAGTGAAAGACTTGGTTGGCACTATGGCGTATTCGCACCTCCGATCATGTAGATACAGCGGAACCTCTTAATCGCGGGAGCAATGATGAGGTTCGTTTGCCTGCGAAGGTTTACCAGAAGATTACCGTGATTGTCTTTTGTCGACGTTTTCTAGGCCGAATAATATCATTTTCACAGCACATCGGATTGTTGCTCGATCCATATTTGCGTTCACACAACAATCGCATGTTGGCTGGGTATTTTGGAGGTCAGCGTGTAATGTTAAGCATATAACGATCATTGTTAGATACATAGTCTTCAGAGTTTTGCGAGGTTGTAAGAGAACTTACAATCCAGGGTTTGAGTTGTTAGTGATTCCACCGTCGCACAAAGGCGCTTCTACGTTGACCCATACTTCTCCACCACACTATTGTAGTCAATTCTCGGCCCTACCGCGCAGTATCCTATTTTCTTCTCATCAGCTTCACCGCAATAGATAGTGTAGTTTTTGGTGCAGATGACCACTCAGTTGCGTGTACACAAGGCAAAATAGAAGACTCTGCCAAAATCGGAGTGGTTTACCGCATAGTATACTGTGGCTGCAGAATGTTTTCAACCGAGTGAATACGATACATCTTCGATAAGGCTGGGAAGAGAGAAGAGGAAGAGTGGCTGCGATAGGCGCGTCGCGTTCACCTAATTGTTTATATGTAAGGGATGTAATACTGCAACACACAAAAACAAAGTGAAAACGTAAGGAAATTCGAGTGCTTTCCCTGTAGTACACCATATACAATGCAGTGTACATTCCCACTCCCGAACTGAAGAACAATGCAAACTGTGAGAGCAGTTAGCAAGATCTCAAACAGGTTATTTTTTTAGATGGAATTAATGTGGCGCTTTTTATGATTGGGACACATGGGTTTATTGGGACAATAATAATGATCATTGTCAACGAGCCATATAGACGGTTCGTTGTGGATACGTTAAAGAAGTCGCAGTGCATGTGCCACATAAGAAAAGTGGAACCTTCTCGCCGATTATCAATGGTAGGACGAGAATTAATATTTCTTGTATTAAACTGGACGAAGCGATTTAGAATATCCAGATTAATTTCAGGATCCTATTCATCATCAGTCTCGACGGCAAACTTTACCTATCGAAGCCTAGTGTATTGCTCACATCAATCAACTGCTTCAAAAATCCATGCGGGAAAACCACACTGCAATTTGTACAGTAGGTCAGAAATTCACTGCTTTGCTGCTGCATTCCACTGCGCTTCCGACGAATCCAAAGTGAGGATATGCGCAGTGGGAGCGCCCTCGAAGTGGAAATTAACTACGTATTAGCGCTGAAATCGCAGATGTCCAGCTACCTGCGAATTGATCTGGTTTAGAACCGGACAGCCTTTTACTTATAACAGAGTACACTATCCTCCACCATATCAGAATGTTTTTACCGGACTATATGTTCGTGGATGTTACGCTAATGTGACATATGCTGGTTTTAATGTATAAATTGTTTTGTTTTTAAATGAAGTTATAAACTCTTTGTCAACATACGTCGTTTCAAGAGCTTCTATGGATGTAATAAAAGCAACATGTTTATGATTTTTTGTTGTCTCAACGAGATTTTGGAGAAAAGTTATTAGTGACCTGACCTTTCGACAACCATCTTTATCAAAGGCCAGTCTCACCGACTAGCAGGGCTGGTGAACCACCTTGTCAATGACAATGGCAAATGACAATCCGCCTTAAGTGACAAACTATAATAATGCGTTATTTCACCACCTCACCAAAACACTAAGACCTCATTGGAATAACAAGAAAACATAAAATTAGTTCACAATGCTTTCAAGACGAGGTTTCAAGAAGAGAGGACTTGGAGATTTATTAACATAATCATATTGAAGTTGTAAATAAGCAACAATCTGTTTGCTTACAAAAATCATGTTCACACTTCAATATGGGAATTTCCTGAGAATCTCGTGATTGTATAAAAACACGCCTTGACATTATAATTTGTTTTTTTAACATCAACAGAACCGGAAAGTCATTTCAATTTTACCCTTCTAAGTATTTGATTGTTATCACTTGGGTGATTTTGCATGCCGAAGCTGCGAAGGTATGGCGACTTCATTGCTTTTACTTTGCAAATGAATCGTGTTTTTTTTGCAGCAGCTCGGTTTGAAATCTCAAGTCCAAACTAAACTGAACGAGTTGTATATTTGACATTTTATTTGCTTATTCGTTCCAAACATCGTATATTGTCCTACTTACTAAAGAAATAAATGACAACCTTATTAAACCAATTGATGTTCTATCAAAAAAACGAATAAAGACGAGTGCGGCTAATCTTAGTTCCAACTTTCAACTTACGTATATAATATCCAATAATGAGAAAAAAATGAATGGTGTAGTGAATAACGGGTCGTTGGTTAGATGTCACGCCGGATTTCCTCCACTTGTCAAAACACCGGCTAGTTTCGATTATAGCTAAAATATATATTATATTTATACTTTAACTGCAACAATGGGTGCCCAACGAACCAGGCTAAGCTTATGAGCTTTATCTCTGTGAAAGCCGTTCCCCTTCCTTACACATATGCCTAGATTAAAGGCATCACCCCAGTACGGATTTCAGGTGGAGTATTCGTATACGGTATAGTAGATTATGGGCAGGGAATGATTCCGTCCATTTCTTCCTAATTGCCGTAAAAAACGGCTCGGAAGATGCGGCGCGTGCGCAAGGCTGGCTTGCTCCAATCGAACTCGTTGTAGAAAATAGCGCGCTGGAACGCTCGAAGCCGTATCTTCCGTGTCGTTTTTTACGACAATTAGGAATAAATGGACAGAATCACCTCTCTCTCCATAATCTACGATGTCGTATACGAATACTCCACACTGAAATCTGTATCACCTCAGATTCGTGGGGTGATGCCTTTAAGCTCATGAAAAAATGCGAACATAAGCAACATAGAAGCGGAACATTGCCAATAAGAGCATATACACTCAATTGCTCATCAATCTATTGATGTATCAGTGGTCGATTTGTCGACAAATGTACAGTGAGATTGATGAACATTGTACATTACATGTTATTCAAGTTTCGGAGAGGTAATGTAGTGTTGAAAAGTTACAGAAAGAAAACAGACCAAAACCCACAAAATTTTCAAACTTGCGAGAAAGCAACTTTTCGGTAGGCCTCAAAGATGCACGGTTCCTACTGTGATCGTAGATTATACGGGATCGTAGATTATGGAGAGGGGGTGATTCCGTCCATTTCTTCCTAATTGCCGTAAAAAACGGCCCGAAAGATACGGCTTCGGGCGTTCTGGCGCACTATTTCCTACAAGGCGTTCGATTGGAGCGCGCCAGCCTTGTGCGGGGCCGCATCTTCCGGGCCGTTTTTTACGGCAATTAGGAAGAAATGGACGGAATCACCCTCCTCTCCATAATCTACTATCCCGTATACGAAGACTCCACCTGAAATCTGCATCATCTCAGATTCGTGAGGTGATGCCTTTAACCACGTACCACAGCTTCCACTACAGTTCCTATCTCAAAAGAAAAGCCTTTTAAGTCATCATCACAATGTGGATTTTTGAAAGTTAAACATAGCGATTAAAATACAACATCCCAAGAAAGTACTACTGACTTCTTCGGGAGATTCTACCATTGGGACCGAAAATCATCCTTTTCCATGATCCATCTATATTCCATGCTTCTTTAGTCACTGTGTTGTGCGTTGTGCTGAGAACTATACACAAACAGATGCTAGAAAACAAACATCCGCCTATGCGTATGACAAATAACTGCACATCGCTGATCAGTGCCATAGAAACGTGTCTACTCGCCCCAGTTCACTTTCGACTTCAATTCAGAATAGTTTGAGATTTATGAACGCTTGTGTTACAATGATTTGCGTAGGGAGGCGGAGAGTCGATTTGTCAAGTCAGAGTTAGTTGATTTTGAAAAACCTGTAGCAATAATTCACTAGTTCGAATATATGAAGACAGCACGACGATCGAAATTGACGGCTTTAGGCTCTCCTTACGAGTAGATAGGATCAAAGGTTTAGATCACAAGTATGAGCGCAATAACGTTCCTTTCCTCCAACCGTCCTGAAAAACTGCTTGGGTGTGGATTTTCATATAAGAGACTTTATAACAAGTCTGGTAGTTACCAGATGAGAATAAATAAGATTTCCTGACTTTAATGGAAGCGTATCACGAAATTGATGTTGTGTGGAAACTTTATGGTAAATATAGGACATGGTGTCATAATTCTCCGCAAGAGGTTATCCTCCACGGACCCTGGCAGCTACCGAACAATCTCTTTGCTTCGTGCTATGTACAAGGTTTTGGAACTGATTATCTTGGACTGACTTATCGAACATCGCGAGGGAACAACCCGTGTCTATGAAGCCGGCTTTCTTCCTGATATTGGTAGATCTAGGATTCTGTGATTCTACGATCTGCGACTGACCGGATGAAGACTACGAACATGACTGTGCTCCCGGTCGGTCTCCCTTAATCTTCTTAAAAACACGAAACGGCGTTCGATCCAACGAGGTAAATTGGAACGCGCCACCCTTGTGCGGGTGGTCGAAAATCAATGAGGTCTCCTTGCCCGTATATTCAAGTAAAACTAATGAAAACGCTGCTGAAGAGGCCGAAGCGTGTACAAACGTGGCCGTTCTAACGTGCCTTGTAGGAACTAAAGCGGTTCTCACACCGGTGTTGTTAGCGATTATGTGGAATTGAGCGGAACCACGCTTACATCGTAGTCCACACCCCGAACTCTATATTTTTATGATTTTTTAGAGCTACTTCCACTTCGTGATACGCGGCTTTCAAACCAAGGGTCCTAATCAATCAGTTATACGACCACATCTGTTCTAGATGCTATGGCACGAGAAAAAAAAACCGAGAACATTATTGGACGAGCTCAGGTGTCCTTCATCCGGGCTCTTGTGCAATCTGCATCACTCGATTCTTCGAGAATAACCCTAGATCGATATGTCTCTCAGTAGGGCATCATATTGATGCCAAGAACAAATTAAATAAACATATCACATCTCTACACAAATAGCCACAGTGTACCACATCACAACGGAACTGATTTTTGGTCTCATTTTGGGGGCCGCAAAAGCTCGCAAGAAAACCAAGAGGACCTTCGGCCCAGGAATGAATAGCAAGGCAAAACGTTCACGTATCATTTGAAAATTTGTTTCGTGCCAACGACCTCTGTTGATCTTGTGTTAGGCAGTTAAGCATGCTATAGTTAGTCGGCTAAACTTTTCACACCACATCAATGTGTTGTTTTAATTTTTTTTAAAGTTAGTACTGTTTAATCAGTGTTTCATTTAGTCAGTGCTATATATTTGCTTCCTCCTAACTATCCCTCCTGAAATTTTGACCACTTACTGGATTTTTGAATTTATCCTTTTCTCATCCTTTTGTTGGGCTTTGTCCCTCTGTTAGACGTTTTCTCCAGTTGGTACACTTTGCATGTTTTAGAGGTTTTTTGGTGTGTATTTGTAGCAGACCGAAAATAAAAAGTGAAATTTATTCAGATAGAGCACACAATGTAGCACTGGTGTCATAAAAGTCAAAAAAGCGTAAAGGGAAGGCAGTCATGAAAAATCCCAAAAAGTCAGAGAAGCAAAGAAGAATAAGAATGAAGGGACTGTGATGGAGCTTCCGAAGTCGTTCCATTTAGCACTAAGGGAGAGTCTCCCAGATTTTTCCTCTAATAATACATCACAATAACCTTATGGACGTTCTTTCCATTAAACAAAGTATGTAGACCTGCTGCTTGAGCTGCCATCTATCATTCTGTGGACACTTGATTTTGGATTTTTTTCTCATTCTTGCCAACTGTGAGAATATCTTAAGATGTACGCTTCTGCACATGTGTATCAGCATAACTTGGCTACTTGAAAATTAACAACTAATGGTAATATGTTTAATTTCAAAAATAAAAAAGCTGGAAGAAATCCTCCATTCAGCAATGAAAACGCAAACGTGTGATCTGATTTACCATGTAGTGTTCACTTCGTCAACAAGACTGTTACAATGAGACTTTATCCGAAATCTGCAAACTTATAGCCATCTTCAAAAATCTGTGAATGATTCGAAGTATTCAGAAGTGATAATTATTCCATCAATTTCCTTATCTTTCTTTTACTTTTCGATTTCATCGTATTCGTGCTGTGCAGAAACATACAGAAAAGAAAAAAAAAACACCGGCCGGTACAATCGACGAATTGGATCTGGAGAGACATCGTCTTTTTTATTTCTCATACAAAGCGAACAAAATCTACTGTGCAAGTTACTTAGATGATATTGTATCCCTGATTTTGTTAAAGCCAAGGTACCTAAAAAAAATTGACGATGTGTGGGTCTCTTGTGGGAAAAATAGGGGTAGAAGTGTAGATTACAAGTACGAGCGTGGTCACGCTGAATTTCAGGTAACGTTTCCTGAAAAGGGCGATGGATGAAGTCTTCCTGTACGAATTCTCCTGTGAGACATTCTACAACGCCACGTTTTACATGCACCCGTTCCCTAAGCAGCCTATCCGCTGGTTTAACTCGAGTAGACTGCTGAGAAACTCTTATTGAATGTGTTTCGGTCAATTGCAGACGCGGCGCCTGTGCAGGGGCCCCGTCATGAGGCGCCGCGTAAGGAAATTCGAACTCGAGGGCAGTTCCCACCACGAATGGCTGAAGATGCGTAAAAAAATCGCAGTTTTTGATCGGAGTGATCTCCCTGTAGGATCAGTGATAACGCAATACTTTCAGTCACAGCTTTAGAAAGTAATGGAATTGTGAAGTAAAAAAAAAGTGAAAATCACGTCGTTTTTTGTAATGTAAGGAAAAGTCAGGAGCAAAAAAAAAATGGATGCTGCTTTACTTTTATCTCCATCTTTAACAATAATGGATTCGCTTATTCAAGCAGAATGTTTGAGTAGGCTTAGAGGACTAGAGTATGTACAGAACTGACGTGTTATGGGGTGCCTCGTAGGAAAATTTGTACAGGAGGGCCGTTTGCAACGCTGTTTCTCAGGACGATCGGCATGAACACGCTCTAATAGCGCTAGTACACATCCCTAGTCCTATCTTCTCAGAGATCCCAACATCGTTAATTTCCTGGTGTTCTCCCTTCAAGGAACTTGCATTTACTTCAATCCTATGACATACAATGCACTAGTAATAGTAATAACGTTATTATTAGTCGATAAATATTCATTTCGGTTATACAAAGATAATCTTATTGAATGATTTTTGATTTTCGATCTTATCTGAACGCTAGGGACAAAGATTCCAATGAGGTGTTGCTGCTAATGTGTAATGCAAAAAGTGACAATGGCTTGGAGAACAATTAATGTCTTCCAGGAAAGTATGGCACCAGCTCGAATGACTTGCTTTCAAGATTTATGTACTATGCGAATGGTGTAACGATTGATGACTAACAGAGTGTGGCTTCAAATAAACGTCTTATGTTAACCGAATCCCTCACTGATCGATGAGGTCGTGGGGAACTCACACTCAGAATGAAAATTTCATCGGAGAAGCATATTTTGACCTGCAAAAAATAGACAAAAAAATGCAGAAGAAGTTTCATTATGAAACCATACTTTATTACGTGCCACAGTAATAAAAACATATAAAACTGTAATACATCTAACTGTCCGTGCTTTAGTGTTCAAAAAAATTCAAAAAAAAAATTTTAAAAAAAATGATTCTAGACCAGTTAATGCGTCAACTCAAAGTCATTTCGCTTATTAATCGCCCTCTGTCTCTGCTACCTCCTCTTTCCCCTCAAATCTCCGTCTCAATACAAATTCAATAGTAAAAATTCAAAACATTTTAAGATGGGACAGACATCCGTGCGGTCATGGGGAGACATATGTTCCTACGTTCAGCATACCCTATCTTTTTACATTATTTTAATACAATTTACTCACGAAAGTATTGTAAAATCCTCGAGACTCAAAAAATCTGGAGAAATGAATTCAAAAAAGAAAACCAGCCGATTTTTATTATTTCTTAGTTCTATATAATCATACACTTTTCTCTATTTAGTCAGCATGTTGATCTTTTTTTTTTTTGCAAAGCTTTTGCTTTTTTGCTTCTAAGCATATATGAGAAGCAGAATCTTTCTAAACTCTAAATCTTCTATTCCTTTTGGGAAAATAATCAACGATGAATAGAAATGGAAAAAGAAAGAGAGGAAAAGAAAAGTACTCTTTCCCAAAGCGTTCATAAAACCGAATGAATTTTGTCTGTAGAAATCGTTAATAAGGTATTTTTTAAATCCAGTGGTGATGTTCGTTGTTCGGTATTATTCGTACGATGTACAGTAACGATTTTGAATGTGGCGACACGGAGAAAGGATACAGTATGTCTGTATATTCGATTGGAAAAGCTGAGATTGCGCAAGCAAATAATAGAAGATTAACCTAATTAATCTCCTAACTGTTATCACCACTCTCTGTTCTCACTGCTGAATCGCAGAAGATTAGTCCGGACAGCTGATACTGCGATTTTTTCCGATCAATGCTTACATGAGTATCTGTTGTACTTCGCGAGGACATGCGTTGTTGGGGCGTGGCGGCGGCAGGCGATCGTCGGCGATTCCAAGTGATAGTCCGCAGTGCCGTTGTCGGGAGATGGCTCGACTTGTATTCCTACTCGTACTATGTACTCTGGCTGCAGCAAGCGTTCATCGACGACTCTTTCATCAAGCTCGTCGTCATGTGACATCGTAAGTTCATACCATTTCGCTCGCCCTATTTGCACGTACAAATCGTGCAAGCATGTTGTTTAGAGGTTACGAAGATATTTTCTATTTTCTCCGAAAATCAGTGATAATTACCTTCTGCCTGCTTGTTGTTGGCCTCCTTCAGCAACATTCATGTGACCATGCGGTTTGCGAGCATTTGCTATGATAAACAAGAACAAATGTCCGTCTTTTCGTTGCAAATATGACCACTCAGGCACAACAACGTTCGAAAATTTCGCTGGTCTCAGTGTGACCGTGAATTTTTTCATTGACGCATTCTTTGTTGACGCATAGAACAGTTCTCGGCTCTGACTCATTCTAGGGTATCGCTTTCGCGTCAGCCAACACTTCGTGAACGACTGATCGCAAGTGGCAGTTGGGAGGATTACCAGAAACAACGCTACCATTATCAAAAGAAAATTCTAGCAAAATATGCTGCTAACAAAGCGTCAAAGTTACAATCTGCAAACGAGATCGATGAATTGCTCCGGAACTATATGGATGTGGGTGGACAGGGTCATTCTTTGTCGTTGACATGTGATTACAAAACATTATCTATGACAGTTAAGGCACAATACTATGGTGTCATCCAAATTGGGACTCCAGCTCAGAATTTCACTGTGATCTTCGACACGGGTTCCTCAAATCTATGGGTACCGTCAAGAAAGTGTCCATTCTATGACATTGCATGTAGTAAGTGTTTTGAAATGTTCGATAGTTCGGTTATTCCTTGTACTTAGAGGGAAGGTCAGTGTTGGTCTTTCTTTACTCACCGCTTATCAGTCGTGTCAATAATATGTTCAGTGTCCAGTGTGTTGATAAAGGGGTAACGGGACCTGCATCTGATAAATGAGTAATAATGAACAGTTAGCAAAAACGGCTGCTTACTGGAATGTTTTGGTCGGATTTAAGGAGTAACGAACAAACTGCTTGACCTTTCACCAACATTTTTTTGACCCTGTGCAACGCAGAACCATCGACCGGTCAAGTGTAGTTATAACTTTTTACTACTGCGCTACCCTGGCAACACAAATTCACAGTTTACAGCTAGTTTAATTCACATTTGAAGGGAACACTAAAGAAATGAAAATTCTAGAATTTTTTTAATGCTCATTTGCCAACATATCGCGCACCGTGAGTGAGGCAAAAATGAACAAGAACCGACACTTTCAGAATTAGTAATTAAAAAAACTAGATAGTTGAAAAAATTTAATTTAAAAAAGTAACTAGAATTAGAATTATCAATTAGTTTGTTGAGGAATTTCCTAGGGACCCATCTAATAGCAAAAATGTATCCCTGTCTTACTTTTCAATATGCATATAAATTTTAACAATTATTCCAAACTGACCAAAAGTGGAAATTTACTCCACGATGCAATCTTCTTCAGTCTATTGACCATCAGCTACCACTAGCTGAGTGATTTGAAATTTCAACCCTTCCTCCCTCTCCGAAAAAAAGGGAAAAAAAAGGAAGAACGGAAAATATATCTCAGTAATGAGAGTTTAACGTTTGAAGTACTACAACATTTTGCGCTAAAAAAAACACAGTGAAGTATTATTTCAAGAATATCTGCTCTGGATATGTATTCTAAATATCCTAGGAGAGCTCTAAATATCCTAGGTTACCTATGGCATTTATTAGGAATTGTGTATTTACTTTATCCAAGTGACAGAAAAATCCTACTATTCTAGCTTACCGCTCCCAAACCGAAACTTTTGTTAAATACAATGATATTTTTGAATAAATTAAATAAAATTTTTTAAATTCAACTTATTATTATTTTTTTATTTTTTAATGTAAATGATTTTTTGAAATTTATATAAAGCACCTAATTGACTTTCTACTACGTACAGTGAGATCGCTTTCCTTATCTCCATACATGTTATTCGGGCACGTATTAAGTTGAGGTCAAATGAAGTTTTCCAAGTTTTCCAAGTCCTGGACGAAAAATCCCTGCTTAACCAACTGTTCAAAACCTTAAATGCTATAGAGTCGTAAATGAATTTCTACGAGTCTGAGGTATTTTCAGTGCTTCATCATCGTTATGACTCCGGAGCCTCGTCAACCTACAAGGAAGATGGGCGCAAGATGGCTATTCAGTATGGAACTGGATCTATGAAAGGATTCATTTCTAAGGATATTGTTTGTGTAAGTAAACCATGTTAAACATTAATATGTAACCTCAATTAAGCCTGAAGATTGTGCTTCACTTAGATTGCTGGAATTTGCGCTGAAGAACAACCTTTCGCGGAGGCTACAAGTGAACCTGGTCTTACATTTATCGCTGCTAAGTTTGATGGAATCCTTGGAATGGCATTCCCGGAAATTGCTGTTCTCGGTGAGTTCCTGTGCATATCTCCGCACATTTCTGTTCTGAAGACCTCGAATGTTTGATCAGCGAGTCATCTGAAAATTACGATGTGTCATATTTCGAAGAAAAAACACAGGATAGTGCTGGTGTTTTCCAGAGAAGTAGTGGGAAATACATTTTTAAGAAAGCCTGATAGGTTTGATGACGTGGATATGAAAAGGTCACGGAGAGTTATTCAGGTGTAACTCCTGTCTTCCATACGTTCATTGAACAGAAGAAAGTTCCTAGCCCTGTGTTTGCTTTCTGGCTGAATAGGTACGTCAAAGAGTTAAAGGCATCACCTCACGAATCTGAGGTGGTGCAGATTTCAGGTGGAGTATTTGTATACGGGATGGGAGACTACGGAGAGAGAGGTGATTCCGTCCACTTCTTCCTAATTGCCGTAAAAAACGGCCCAGAAGATGCGGCGCCGCGCAAGACTGGCGCGCTCCAATCGAACCTCTTGTACAAAATGGTGCGCCAAAACGAATGAAGCCGTATCTTCCGGGCCGTTTTCTACGGCAATTAGGAAGAAATGGACGGAATCACCCCCCTCTCCGTAGTTTCCCATCCCGTATGCGAATACTCTACCTGAAATCTGCACCACCTCAGATTCGTGGGGTGATGCCTTTAAATACACCAGTGGCAAAAAAAACATTTACGTAACAATTTCTTTTTCAGGAATCCAGAGTCGGAAATTGGAGGAGAGATTACCTTTGGTGGTGTGGATACCCGACGTTATGTTGAACCAATTACATGGACACCAGTGACACGTCGTGGATATTGGCAATTCAAAATGGATATGGTATGCACGGTATCGACTGTAAATGTCTTCAAAAGTGAACTCTCTAAAATTAAGGTACAAGGTGGTTCATCGTCCATTGCGTGTCCGAATGGATGCCAAGCTATCGCTGATACTGGCACTTCTCTTATTGCTGGACCGAAGGCACAGGTTGAGGCAATCCAGAAATATATCGGAGCAGAGCCGCTTATGAAAGGAGAAGTGAGAAGATCCCAAATTTCACATTATTTTCTTTATTTCTGTGATAAGAAGATTAATTACAGTACATGATTCCTTGCGACAAAGTACCATCCCTTCCTGATGTTTCGTTCATCATCGATGGCAAGACGTTTACACTCAAAGGGGAAGATTACGTTCTAACCGTGAGCTTGTCTCCTCAATTTCCGACCTCTTACACAAACTTATAGAAGGGTCAAAGCGACATGGAGCACGGTGCAATTGCGTACGCGGCTTCCTTCGAGGCGGTGCGGTGGAGCATAGCGGGTTAGGGGTGTCATGGAACCCTTGCTGGGACCACCCATCGCTGCAGGTTTCGATGGTCCAGCCCCTGTTCCACCGCGCCGTTTCGTACCGCGTACGCAAATGCACCGTGCTTCATGTCGTATTGGCCCCACTCTACTTAATCTGCCGCCTGTTAGACGTCTCCAAAAAAAAATCGATGAAAAGTTTTAAAAAAGTACAAAACTATTTCTTCTTGTGTATATTTAGCAAGAATTCTAGGTGAAAGCCGCTGGTAAATCAATCTGTTTGTCTGGCTTCATGGGAATGGACTTCCCAGAGAAGATCGGCGAATTGTGGATCCTTGGAGATGTTTTCATTGGAAAGTACGTGTTTGCCTTTTTTGGAACTTCAAAGTCTTAGTTAAATTGTTTTTTTCCGGAAACAATGACGGTCAATTTTTCCAGATACTACACCGTCTTCGATGTTGGTCAGGCACGTGTTGGATTTGCTCAAGCAAAGTCAGAAGATGGATTCCCTGTTGGCACCCCCGTTCGAACATTCAGACAGCTTCAGGTGGGAAAATTTCCGGGGATTGAAGCTAACATGTCCAGTATCCAAGGATAGATCAGAGTCCTCTACTTGACCTATCTCTTATAATTTTCAGGAAGACAGCGATAGCGACGAGGACGATGTATTTACTTTTTAAGTAGTGTTAACATCTCCAACGTGCTCTGTTACTTCTACGTGTACCATGTTTCACGTGTTTGCTCATTTGATAAACTATTATCTTCCCTATGATCGCACATCTATTGAGCAGTTGGTGAAATTCTGGATTTTGGTAGAAATTGAATGATTCCAGCATATGTCCGTCGTTTGAATTTGATTGACATGTTTTCAAGGTGACTCTTTCGTTGAGATCTCTTAATTTCACGGGAAAAGAAAAATTTTAGGTTCATCCTAAAATTGCTGGGTGAAATGTGACTAGTTAGTCGTCGTAAAACCGAGATATGTGCAATGATTATCGAACATATTTGATGGAATTTTTTATGGACCAGAAAAAGAATTTCTGTATTGCTTGTGTTCAAAATGTGTAAACTGGTTAGAACAATGGAACTAGTGCAAAGCATTCTCTTTTTCTGTTCAGTATCCAACCCTTTCTCTTCTGGGCCGCTGGGAATCGAGGACGCGTCGCGCTTACTCGGTTGAACACGTCCGTGACCAACTGTAGAGGACAAAAACAGAAATAAACAAGGAATTATGTGGTATATGTAGTGGATATAGTAGCTAAGTTGAACATCATAAACTCAACAGAGCACTATAATCTTGCTCAGTTTGGAGCAAAAAATATTCGACTGCGCTACATCCGCTTCTCAGTTACGAAAAGTAAAAAAATTTCAGTTCATCTAACCTCAATAATTTGTTGATAAAGTAATTGAGCTAACGATATTCCTTGTTTTCTAATATTTTAATATCTAAATGTATCTAAATTTTCTCTCGGTAGGGAATTATTGTCAATAACAGTGAGTATTAGTGTCTGTACAACAGCTTCAACTCTATCGGGAGGAGACAACGTGTTACTTAACAAAAAAAAAGACCGGAGCCAAAATGTGATAGGTAAGCTCCAAAAAAGTAGTCATTGAACTCCCTCGACAAAAGATCTACATACTTTTTTATTGACCACTCTTGAGCTTGTAGCCAAAAATGGTATTGAAATGTCTATATATGTACTGTTTCCTAACAAAATTACCGTTATAGTAGAATTGTAACGCTATTAGCTGTGAAAAAATTAATTATGAAAAATCCCAGTTCTCATCCGTAGAGAATAGGGTCGCAGAAGATGCTACGATACTCTGAAAATTCGCAAAGAATAAAGAATTGTGGAATTTTTTTAACATCTCCTTGAATCAATATCAACATCTAAAGATTCACTGAAGATATTTAAAGATTAAAGATCTAAAGATTTTGTTAAACCATGTTTTGATATGTTTTGACAGTTTACAGCAGATTTCCGCGGAGTTTGGTGCAACATGTGCAAAACGGAACGTTTGAGTGAACAGAATTTTGTTTTTCATGGCCACGGCATTAATTCACATCTGGTAAAAGAAATACCAATCCAGATGATCGTCAGCATAATCGTTGCTCGTTGCGACAGACATTTGGAAAATTTCTGGGATTCAAGCAAGAATTGCGAATGAACATTCTTTCGCATAACTTTAACAAAAAACGTGATCAACACAGGGATTTCCTATCTTTTTTTTGTTGCAAAATTTCTTTTCTGTAGTATCCTTGAACTTTTTTAGCTTCCTAATTGATGCTTTCTTATTTTGGTAGACCGTTTCCTGTACAATTACTAACCCATACATGCGCAATGCCTTTTCTTCGTTGTAGACGCAAAAGCTGAGGCTAGTTGTCCTAGATTTTTACCTATGGAATTTTTTTTTCTGAGAATGGAGAAGAGCAAAGCAACTGCTGATTTCTGGACTTGACATGATTAACGCTAGGTTTTATTGCATTGCACACTTAAAATGCTTTGACCAACTTAGTAATTAGTAGATTTAAAGTGATTTGGTTCAATTACGACATTAACTCGGCAAGTCTCACTTTATTGCAAAGAAAAACAGACTCGGAGGAGAAAGAATTGTCTCGAGATTCACTTTTGACCTCATAGAGACTGAGTGGCAGGATCGTACCCATTTTTTTTCCAGCTATGCAGTCCCTCCTCTACCTAATGTTTACATTTCTACTCAACCTTGTCGGACTTCTTTGCTTTGTACCGACTGGTCCGATGCTTCAACGAATTGACCTTTGTACACAACAGGAAGAGCGTGAAGATGCGTGAAGGTAAAGGCGATTCCTTGATTGTTATTGATTCATCTTTGGAATAGCGGGAATAGTCAGAAGAGGGCTGTTGCCTATTCGTATGGTTCCGTCAGCGCAATTAGCACACACTTGGCCAAATTGGCGTCCGTAAGAACTCAATCAACCTTGAATAACGAGTTGTACGGTAACCATTTCAGTGTCTTCTAACCACAGTTTCCTTATTTTTGGAAATCTTTGGAAAAGTTCGGTGTCCTTTCCTCAGGAAATAAGGTGAGGTGTGCTCGGAAGTGCGCACACACTTCACGTGAACACCCACTCGATGTGTGCTCTAAGCAGAGATGTTTGGCGATTTTGCATTTTTAGTACTGATGGTATCTATGTACACGATTATCCCGAATCACCAACTACTTCCAGCATTGCTATTTTCTCTTCCTAAAATTAATATTGTAGTGGTACCGAAACATTTCCGTCTAGCACCGTAAACTCGCTCAAACAGCTATGTAAGTGTGTCATTGGCCACACTTATATATTTGCTATAACTTATGAGTGGGTCTAGATTGTGGCGTAAAAGATATTCTGAGGTCTTGTTGAGGGTAAGCGGAGGTTCGTGTGTGCGTATTGACACACTACACTGACCCGCAAGTCTCACCTGTCAGAATTCTCTTCTCACCCTCAAATCCCGATCGACACCGTTTCCGGTGATGATCCTCAACAAAATCCATTGTTTTTCACTTGCTTGAACTAGTTTGTTGGGTTGTCTTCCGATTTTCTTCGACTATTTTGGGACAGTTTAGGATTTTTCTTCTCGGCCCGCTGTAGTCACAATTGTTATTTCGATCGTAATATTTTATTCGATGTGACTCTCATTTGTAGTGTAAATATTTTATAAAACAAAGCAGTACAAGAATTTCAAACATTAGTGCTCAGAGGTATGGATTCTTTTGTATCACAAGTGTAACCCTTCTTATTGAAAACTAAAAATGTCATACTACCCGCCGGAGTGTTCAAACTCATACCACTCAAGCGAGTGTCCTCCTCTTTGCATTACTCTGGATTTAATTTATGTATATTTTAGTTCAGTGACATTTTTTTATCTTTTGGTAGAAGATGTCCAGAGATATGAGGGATGTTTTTTCCGACATTATCCTGTTTTTCCAGCAAGCTTTCATAAGTGTGAGGTGATCTATCACGTACTATACTCTTCGAAACGCTGAAAGTTTTTTTTTCCGAATTTTGGACGAATTTTAGCAATTCTGCTCTGAACCAATCATTTGTGCTTCTCAACACTAAATAAACTTTCTTATGGTTACTTTCACTATCATTCAATGACCGATCCGTTTTTAATTATTATTTTTTGTACTTAAACTCCTACATGAACCATCTACCTTCAGTGATTAGTGATTAAGAAACCCTACCGATTCCTTGTACCACCTTCCGGTAATCACCGTGGAAAAACTATAAGGTTTCTTATTCTGCGTATTACCACGAAAACTGAGGACCTGTGGGCAGCATGGAGTTCAGCAGAGCATGGAAAATAGCCAGTAATTCGCACATTCATTTCTGGATTTCCTTAAAAATCAAAGACTCCACAAAGCATTCGTACAACAGCCGCATAAATTGCTCTTTTCCATTAAAAAAACTATGAGGCGCAAAAGCTGTAAAATACATTATATAGGTGTCAGGTTCAATTCCTACACGACATTCTTTACTTTTATTTGCTATTTTTTGAGTATTTTATGCGGGATAAGTAAACTGTAGGGTGCGGCCCAAAAATAAACGCACGAAGAGATTTTTTCCATACATCTACAGGATAAGAAAAACAGATTACCGGAATTTATTCACAGGTAACGGAAGATTAAATTTTATAAGTTTGCAGAGTAAAGTCTTAGTTTTTGCTTCGTGCATGAACTTTATCGCACCAGGCAACCCGTTAATTTTCTACCTGCACTCTTCAGTAAGGTAGAGAAAACGTAATGTTTGACATCATGGTAATCTAAAGCAGTAGAATACATTGTGGGTGAGGTTTTGCTATAGTTAATATCCTGAGTTTCGATTAATTTTTTACGAATCGTTCATGCAAATCCGAATCTCTTCATCTCTTCATATAATCATCACGGGGTTCGACGTCATGATGCTTGTCGATTTTAGAGAAAAAATATCTATTGTTATCGTAATTTCAATGTTTCCAACGACTTTTGAGAGAAAGCATGTTTGTATGAACCTGATTTTTCCATTTATGATTGAACATTCCGTATAGCAGCCTAATTTTCATTAACTTATTTCATCCCCTCCACCAAGTTTCCTGAATTTTTCGTTAATTTTTGTAGTGTATTCATGATAGATGATTTTCCTTAGAAACAAGTAGATTTGGATTTTCAGCACCCTTATAATTTTAGTATACCTTTCCTTGAGTAATGTTATTGATTCAAGAAATTTTTTACTCGAACGTGTTGGTGAATCTCATAACGCAAACAGTTCATCTTCTTTCACTTTACTTAATCCTCTTTTACTTCAAAAGTATTCTGTCCACTTATAGAAATCTGCAAACCTGCTCTATTTGCATCAGTATGTTGCATAGAAAATTTCTGGTAATAGTGCATGAGTGGAACCTCTTGAATACTTCTTGTAGGGGATTCTGCAAAAAGAAAAAATCAGCCTATATGTTTTAGTTAGTGCTGGTTAATCGCTAAGAGTGGAACATTCTAACAACAGCTCTAAAAAATTCCTTAACAACTGAGTCATTCTTCTGAGCAACTGGTAAATACTTGCCGTTAATTGTTTGACGTTCAAACAGGTTCGCCTGTATGGAACTTTTATTTCACCTGTTTTACAGCACTTTTGTCCGTTTCCGAGAAGTTAAAAGCACTCGCATTCAGGTCATTTAGAGATTACTTTTGGATCGTCTTCTAATCCCATGTTTTTTGCTCACACCTGCATGAAAACGTTTGAGTAGAGAGCTCTGATTAACTTTGTAGTTCCTGAGAAGAGTATTTGTAAATCATCGTTTTACCACTTGCCCGGAAACGGAGATCCATGTACGTTGGCAGACCTCACCAAAAATCCATAACTTGTCAGAATTTACCCTTTAATCAAATTTTGCCTTTAAGGTCCTCTCTCATTATTCATTTAGATCTTTACAAACAACTCTCATCGTTTTTGTTCGATGGAGTATTCATGTATATATGTAGATGCAATAAAAATTCTCCTAAATATTTCTTTCCAAGAGACCCCTAAATATTCTTTGCCTTGAAAGGCAAACGCTTGTAACTGAACATTAAGCACAAACGTACTCCATCTATCATTTGCGTGTTTATGAAAACAGAGAAATATCCTAATGGCATTCGTATTATTTCCAGAAAAACCGCTGAACTATGGAAAAAATACGGGAGGCAGTTGTCGTTTTCACTACACTTTTAACAGGTGAATAATTTCACAGAGTTTTTGGCTTTCTATGTATTCTACCAAAAATACAATTTTCGGATGTAATTTCTGATGCTTCATTTTCCGGTTTGAATGGGGCTGGTACAAGATGTTACGTGTGTACAACAATCGACGCAAACGCTATGCTCAAGGAAATTGCGGATCCAAACTGGCTTCGATGGCTTGAAAACGTTAAATACGCTCCGTATTCGGAGCAATGTGCAGATAATTTCAAGGTTATTCTATGAACTATTAATTTCAGACTACTTCACAAAAACCTTCCACCACAGTAATTGCAATAAAGTCAAGTGTATTCAATTTATTACCACCTGATTTGCTTAGAATACTGTAGGGTCAGGAGTGGGTAAAAAGTGTCTGGACATCTGCAGAGTTCTGAGATGCTGCTTGTTTGAAGAAAAAAGCCATGAGAATGACATATACTAGACGCCAATTATGTTCAAGAAGGTGACCGCAACGCGTCTGCCGCAACGCAGCCCTCACTCTCTCCATTACACATAGTCCCTTTACCTTCTGACCAATGATGCTATCGAGAACGTATGGAGCTCATTCGGGGATGAGAAAATGTGGATACGAGACAACTTCTTTACTTGTGTGTTCATTTAGCAAATACACTCGACGTCTTTTAAGAGGAAGAGAAAAAAAATGGATTTTCTGCCGGGATGGCCCGATAAGAACTATGTTTCCGCAGCCTTTGTGTAACAACATACTGGTCATTGACCCATACAGAACATTCTTTGTGCTTTTTTTTTGAAGAATAGAATTCTTGACTCATACGTCACCATTATTGCTAGGTACTTTAACGTTAAATTAAATGTTATATCCATCCATTAAGTTGAATCTCTCCAAAGTCTTTCTCCCACGAAAATATTGGAGGAGACTAAAAACTGGGTATTTTGTCGGCGTTCAAAAGGGAGTTAGGGGCTGCTTCTTAAAGTTCTTCTTATTTCCTGCAATTGTCTTTACTTCTCTCCTTACAATGTTTTTTCTTATCATTTACATTCGTATTCCGAAAATTTACAACAGTTTCTCCAAGTGAACGAAATCGGACTACACCTGAAAAGTGGACGGCAGAAATCCAAGAACCGATCTATTATTTTCTCACTGCGCCGGCATGTCAGTCGGCATTACGCTTGCCGCGAAAGGGTGATGGATTTATGTTCGAGCTAAGGGGGGTCTTTAAAACGGGACGTGTTCACAGCGAGGTACGTTGTAGCTATATCCACATTCCAGGCCAAATTAAGCTTAAACTTCAACGGTAAGGAATGGGTGCAGTGCAGTTCGTATTCCAAATTCCGCTGAGACTCCGTCGATGGTTCGAAATTGCCCCAGAGGCAACGCAGGCTTACATTCTTCCGTGTTCGATTAATTGGTATCAGATTTGTTCAGATTCGTTTGAAAGGATGAAAACACGTACTTGTTACATCCGCCAACCTCAGAAAATCATCGTATAGGCATCGTGTAAACACACATTCATAAACTTCAAACGATTCTGAATTGAAGTGAACGCGTATGCGCATCCGACCGCACATTCGTGGATGTGGGGCGTGCGCAACGGCAGCGCGTCGCGATCGTCTTGTTGGGAAGAACATCGTCCTCCTCGACGTTTTTTACGACAATTAGATGTTCTACGCTTTCCCCAGGGTTTCTGTAGCACGTCAATTCCGTGATACACTGCCCTTAAACGAAATGTTGGAAGTTTGAAAGTTTTTAATTTTGAAGAGATAATAAACAGTAATAATTAAACACTAAATTAAATTTAAAAAATAAATAATGAAAATTAAAAAATTAAATTAAATTAAACAATTAGATAATTAAACAATGGATCAACAAGATGTTAATCCATTATAATCACGGTGGTATTACATCCGACTTACGATAAAAATGAAATGATAATATTATATTTATAACAAAAAATGAGAGTTCTTTTTCCTCTTAATAAAGGCCACGTCCACTGAGAAGGTGATCCCCCTCTGCATCCACAGCACAAAAATACATAGCTCAAAGTTGCTAGTTTATTTCAAATATTTCCTTTCATAACAATTTACATTTGCATTCTATTTTTGAAAATATTCTTGTTTTTTTATATTTATAGGTTGAGTTAGCTCTAAGAGGTGGAGTGAGAAATCAGGAATGCAGTCAAGGAGTTTGCATGAAGATGGTGATACAACAGAAGGATGGTATGTGAACCATAAAATGCTTTGCTGAACATCGATGGAATTTTTCTCAGAACAGTTTATTTCGAATTACGTAGATACTTAAATACTTAGATGACCCGTCCTCACTGGACGTGTGGGCCCCAGCATCTCTTCCACTCGTTTCGTTCCCTCCGCATTGTCATCCAAGATGTTCTCAAGTTTTGTGAGTGACGTTGACGAGATCCTTGAGCTGTATCCTGCTGAGGTCTCAGCTAGTCCACGAGCAGCGAACACGTCGCTCCATCTCGTTGGCGGTCGCCCTCGAGGGCGTTTAGCATCTCAGCATCTGGAATCCACTCTAACGTTCTTTTAGTCCATCTGTCGTCGATTCTTCTCATAATGTTTCCGGTCCATCTATGTTTTACGTCGATGTATATTCCGCTGGATCGCGAAGACAGGAAGTTGTTCGTAAGTCGTAACTGTGTCTAGGTGTCGTTTGCGCCAGTTAAACTTCAGAAAACATCCCTCAAGCGCTCTGTGGGTAGTAAGCAGCTTTTTACATGTGGCAGCGGTGTCTGCCCCCGTCTCCGTTGCGTAACAGAGCGCTGGAAGAGCTGTTAGGTCAGACAGAAGGGCACGGAGATCTTGGTTCAGTTGGTCCCTAGCTTCCCTGACGGCTGCGAATGCTGCTCATGCTGCTCTCATTTTTCTATTCAGTTCTTCCTTCAATTCGTTTTCCATGTTCATAGAACGTCTGAGGTATACGTATCACGAAGTTTCCACGATTTGGGAGCCTTCAAGTTGTGCTCCTCCGTCCTCGCAGTGGGCGTTCTTCATTATCTGTGTCTTCCTTCTATTTATTCGCAGTCCTATTCTCTTCCCTTCTTCGTTCAATTCGTTGGGTATCGTTTCTGCTTCATTGGTACTGCTCAATATGAGAACGATGTCGTCGCGAAGGTTCGAGAGAAATCTTCCATCAACACGTATGCCCCTTTCTTCCCAGGAAAGTGATTTCTTTAACCGTTGCAATGCAGCCGTGAACAGCTTCGGCGATATAGTATCGCAATTTCGTACCCCCTTTCCAATGGGTATGGTGAGGCGAAGCGTCCACACTTTGATCGACCAGCGCTGACAGTATTGCATTCGTTTCTACGCTGTCGAAGGATTTGTTATAGTCGACAAAGGTTGGAACAAGGGGCAGGAGTTATTCCCGGCAAACCGCTTTGAGTCTTCTGATCTGGATGTCGTCCAAACAACTGAATCTTTGACGGAATCCAGCTTGTTCTCGAAGCTAGGTTTCAGCGTCCTAGATATGTGCGTGAGAATGATCTTTGTGAATACTTTGTATAACACGCTCAACAAACATATTGGACGGTACTTCCAAAGACCTTCTTGCTCACCTTTCTTGTGGATAAGAACGCTTCGCGGGGTCTTCCACTGGTCTGAGATCCTTTCTTTCTGAAGGTAGGACGTCATGTGCTAAGATTACGTGAAGTGGATGGCCACCAACCCGAAGAAAGTCTGCTGATATAAAATGGGGTCTGTGCCAGGTTTCATGCTCTTGATAGCGACCCCTACTTCCGCAGGGAGAACCCGTGGTGGAGCTTCACCAGTTGGGATTATCGAGCTTGACACAGGAGTTGATGAACAGAAAAAGACGAGTAGAACCTCTCCGTAATGATTTCCATCTCACGAGAAGATGTGCGAGTCCAGTCTTCGCTCAGCAAGGCTGCTAACGGAATATTCGCGGAGATCCCTGCGGCACTTCTTTGGACTCGTTCTTCTTTGTGCTGCTTCTAGAATCTTCTTCCCTCTGTATTGAAAGATCCTCCTGCAACGCTTTTCAGCAGCTTGTGTCTGCTACTGACCGTTCAAAGTGCGACGCATTCGGATCAATCCTCAATGTCCTTCTTTATTCAAACAATTCATTTGTGGTCTTCGAAATTCGATCCAAGTTTGTCGTACACAGCTTCGAGGCACGTTCAGCATAGGCGCGTAATCCTATGAACAGCATCTCGTAGTCCACGTTTGGGACCTCTTCGATGTGCCAGTCACTTAGTGACAAGGAATCCTCGAGTATGTAATCGTCGTAGACCTCTTTTCTCCTTCGTTGAAGACAGCAGATATTCTCTTCCATCGTGTGGCTGAGTCGTAGTTTTACTTCACTGGGAGAAACAATATGCTCACCTACACGATCTGATAACTCGATACAGAAAAAGAGCACGTCAAAATTTTTCTTTGAGTCTTTCTGGAATTTCCCGTTTCAAATACTTCCTAAATTAGTTTGACATTCCCAACTATGGTTTGCATCTGGTATCACTAGTAGTTGAGTACTCGCTGTGAATAGACTTCTGTAGGGTCAAGAGCAGTTGTGGATCGAATAAAAGTTTACCGTTTCAGATTTTTCGCAAGTAATTTTGACTTTTCTCAACTATGGTTGGCATCTGGTATCGCCAGTAGTTGAACTACGGTTCCATAGGATAGTGAAGCGCACTCCGATAGTTTCTGTAGTCCGGATGTAATCCTCTTCACCAGCCACCTGTATCTCTTTAGTCCTAACAATGTAATATTTTCAAATAGGTGAATTTCCTCTGTTTATAGCTTATCTGGAGCGGGTATAGTGTAGCGGCTAGAGGTTCCCCTTTCTGCACGATCGATCGGAGGTTCGAATCCGCTCAGAGCAAACCAAGCCTTCCATCTCTCTGGGGTCGACAAATTAGTACCAGACTTACCAGACTTGTCTGAGTGGATAAAAAGACTAATTTGACACATCGGCTAGCCCCCGAAAGTCATTTTGAATTTCGTGAACCTATTTCGAATTATAGAAAGGAAAACGCTGATTAGTATATACAGAAAAGCATAATGAAGAGAAATTCTCAAAGTGGAGTCGATTTTCTTTGCTGTCACGAAATCCTAATCGTCATTTGTTCAGATATCATTAGAAATATGTAGGTACAGCATATGTTCCAATAAGAAAATACTCAGATGTAAATTTTTGGAGAATCACTTCCAACCAGTAAAATAACTAAGTAAAAGATCAATAAAATAAATCAATAGAAAAATAAAAAATAAAGGACCTTAATATTTCATTTTTAGGAATGAGTTATGTATGGCGGAGCTGCATCAGTCAAGCGAATAAACAAATCCGTCAAGATTGTACACGTGTTTCAAGCAGTGAAGGTCAGTTAATAATTATTTTTATTCCTTTGCTTGTAAGAGTGTACAAGAAACTGATTGGTTTTGTGTTCACAAACCATCTAAAATGTTTGATCTACTTCTTAAAACATATGTTATTAAGTTGCAGTCAGCTGGAATAAAAAGTACCACTTATTTTTCATTCCAGGTAATTTGGAAGTATGTACATGTGATGGAAATCTATGCAACAATTCAGTACGGTTTTCAATATTTCCTTCTTTAATTGCCGTCTCATTTATGCGGTTAATTTCGAATATTGTCTAAAAATCTATCTCTAAATAAACATAATATCATCATAAATTTGAATAAACAATTGATATTGTTAGGATGAAGAAAAAGATAAAGATCTCCTTTCAAAAGATGGCAAGTCCAGCTTAAATACGTAAGGGTGGCGTTCCCTTTGCCTTCCGCTTTTTCCTTTGTCTTACTAGGTACTGTACCGCACAGTACTTTTGGCAAAGTACTTTATCAAAACCTACTAACCCTCCTTCTAAATAACTACCTCCACTGGCAAACGAAGAGAAGAACGAATTTGATGAGAACAGTTACGCTTTGGACGCATATTCTCCTGCCAGGACCCTATCGTAGTTCAACTGCAACCCTGTGAAGGTCATATGTGGAATGCGTTGGTGTTCATTACTGGGTAGTACAATGTCTTTGGGCGTAATATTGTTAGGAAGATCCTCAATGAAAAGCAAACATGAATAGCTACCTTCGTTTAAAAGCGCGTCCCAGGAAATCTGTGTAGTGTGGATACCTCATGGAAAATCATCTCATCATGCGAGATAGGGAGGAACAAGCCACATTTACGTGCGAATGAAGATCAAGGGTGCGTGTAATGAGGGTTCAGTTGGATTTCCGAACATACTCCAGCAAAAAAAATTAGCAGTAAAGCGTGTCCTGTGGAGAATCACAGTCGCTGCTACCTAAATATCTGACTGTACCTACCCACCGCTGATCGTATGCTGCATCGCCGGCTAGGATATAATTTACCAGCCGCTAAATTGTTTTGGAAATACAGACACATCCTCTAGAATTTTTTGGTGAAACTTTTGAGGAGAAACACTACAATGTGACCTTGAATTTTTAACCGCATCAGAACCAAGAGAAACTCTCACGTAAAATATAAAGGAATGATGCATGCAATAGCTTAAAATTACCTATATGGAAACTCTCGTTAGAAACCGAACATTCCAGCTTTCAAAAGTAACGGAGTGAGGATTATCGAAGTTTTGTAAGTCCCAAATTTCATGTTGCCTGCGCTGTTTCGATGTGGGACTTTCGAATAATGCTGGTACTTGTGAAACACGTAGAGGGATAGAAACCGAAGAAGATGATTAAAACTTGATTGTGTGGATGGTAAATAGGGACCTTCGGTATCTCCGATCTCTTGGAAGACAAAGGATCCATTTGATCAGATTTCTATACTTCCTTAAGGTAACATCCATTAACAAATTCGCTACTCTCTCTTGTTACTACCACACAAAATATCAAGTATTGCTAAGAACGTTGTTTCAATTAATTCCGTAATTTTTGGAACTCTCTCTACTTTTCTTTTCATATTTCCTTGTAACTGTGTAGTTCTCTGGGCCTCTATTCTCAGAAGAGTATCTGAGATGGTTTTCTGGGCCTCCGTGAACGTCTGGAATGTGGTTTTGTCGAAGCATGGTTGCGTGTCTGCAGGGATATCCCCTGGACACGTAATATCTCGTAGACATTTGCGGAGAATCCAACGGGACGCTCTTTACCGTCCCACGAAGATCAATGAGGTCTCTTCACCAGTTTATTCAAGCAAAACCAATAAACGGGCTGCTGAGAGGACCAGAGTTGCACAAGGGGTCACGTCGTAACGTTCCTCTAGGAAATAAACGTCGTTTTTTTTTACGACGATTAGGGAAGGGTGAGCGGAGCCATACTCGTTTCCTTAATCTATAATCCCAACTCTACATTTTTCCTGGAGTTACCGTGCTGCGTTCACTTTCGTGACACGCTGCTTTGAAAGGAAAGAACATCAACATATAATCAGAGTTGAATGCAATCATCTGAGTGACCGCAATAATTGTTCGGTTAGGATAGAGCAGGGGATGTAGGTCAAGCAGCGGAAGCGAGTTGCGGAAACGCTTCGCGTCGCGTTGGTCCCAGCTGAACACATCCAGAGTCGACTATATTTTCTCTCCATTAAAAGAAAGCGCTAAGAATGATTTTAGGATTGAGAAAAATGCTCATTTGGATAAATAATCCATATAGGGGAAATGCCCATTGAACAATCAAGTAGGTACAATGATAACCTGGAAGTTGATAAAAAAAGTGGGAACAAACTCTGTGGTTTTATTTGTGGGGATTTAATGGGATTTAATGGGACATCCGCGCCTTTTGTAGAGTTTTTCTAGTACCTACAACTGTTAGACCGAAGAGGACAATGTCCAGAAATTTGTGGTTGTGAACATCTCGAAGCAAAAGTGAAAAACTTCCATGTATAGGGATACAAAGATGAATAATAAACTATTCATTGCAGAATATGTTCTCCACAGAAACAATGCTTTCAGTTAATGTTGACTGCACATTTAGAATGACACAAGAGTAACATTTGAGACGAATAAGTAACGAAACGGAAAATATAAGGCTGTGTTGTACAGGGACCGAGCTAATGGCAGTACATAATAAGTGTACATGCTTTTAACTGCGTAACAACATAATATTATACAACTATGACAACATTATTTAATTACTTATACTTCATCGCCTAGTCATTAATGAACGATACGTTCTGGCTCGACATGTGTTACTGCATTGACATTTGCGTACAATCGTAATCATTGTGTGTTTTCTAAAAAAAAGACAGTTGTTGTAATTTTCATGTACGAGGGGAAAATAAGTATTCGTGAGCCAAAAAATCGTAACCTTACGTTTGAGAAACTTTTTCGCATTGAATTTCAACGAGATTTTAAAAACTTACATCTGACCATTACGACAGGTCATTCGGAGCTTTCTTCTCTTCGTTTTCACAGCAGCACAGCAACTCTGAACAACTACAGTACTTCACGAAGTTATTTGGGTAATACCAAAAATAGAAGAACATACAACCTCCCCCTCGCCGCAATATCCAACACATTCGGCGTTCTTCACCATGTCCACGGATCGGCAATCTCCATCCTCGTGGTATCGTCGAAACTTCTCTTTGTTACAAGTGATTACGCCTAAAATCAACATTTCTTACTTTAGAAAGTCCATATTTTGATTTGATTTTGAACTGGCTACCTAGACGTACGGTCATCTCCGAACGCGTTCAACCGCTCTGACGTGACGTGTCCGCAGCGAAGACAGACAGTGTATAGGTCCTTCAGAGCACCAGTACCTGCGTTCGCCACGTCAGGTCAGCTTCGTTGAACGCGTCGAGGAGCGAAGGAATAGTGTTTCTAGCTCAAAATAAGGATTGCAAAGCTCTCACGTTTCTGACAGAAATCTCCAGAGAATCCCTGTTCGCAGCGACAGCTGTAGCCTCGGCTTGACGTCAAATTTACCTCGCAACTTCCTCGTCCGCAGTCAACACCTCAAAAAGAGAGAATTTTCGTTCCTGATGAGTGGAGGAATTTCGGAAATGAAGCACGATACCTGTGCAGAGGTCGACTACACCTGCACAACCAGGTGTTATCCTCTCTTTTTCGATGGCATTCTCGAAGTCCACGGCTACATCGTTAACGAAGACGTCACTAATGCATCCTAAACGCCAATAATTCACATGGAAAATTCCTTCATCATGAGCCCGATAATATCATCATGTCACTACCGAAAATTTGTGAAGGCTTTCACGTACAAATGTGAAAACTTGAACTGTAAAATTTACGAACGGCAATGCTACAGGGAAATCAAAAATTCTCATTTTTGGTGCAAAATACGGCAAGCGTCATATCCACGTGGAATTCTCATCATCTCCTAGCTACCTAATCGGCGCCTACTGTAGATTTGTCGGAGTGACAAGCGGTACCGTGGATCTCGGATTTCTTTACCGGACTGTAATTGGGGAAAAGACAAAAATCTGGGAGTACCTTTGAAACTGTGCGTTTCCTTCACGTGAAACAAGGATTTCACTCGTGTAGCCTTATCGACAGGTAGTCCACCGATATACAGATATTGTTTCGTATCAAGCGAGAATTTCTCCAATTTCCCATCATTTTCGACTGACTGTAGGGTCTGATTGTCTATCGATAGGGAACACTTTTTTCCTTTGACAAGAATTTCGATCCTATGAGCCATCCCGTCATTCACTGAAATATATTAACTTTAAGATTCACAGTATCTCTAGAATAGAATAACGAATTCATAAGAAGAATGTAACTCTACCTGTGACATAGCTGTACATGTGACTTGCTGGATAGTTGCCAATGTAGAAGGCGATTTTAATTCGGCCATCGTACAGTTCAACAGAGATGAAATTATCATCTCCATAGTAAGCGATCAGACCGCTTCTGCAAGTTAAAACCATCAAAAAATCACAAATTTCTGATTTGACTCCAGTTTGGAGCTAATAATTAAGTTAAGCTTACTCATTACTTGTTCTAATTGTAAAAGTAAGATTTCCGTTTGCAACCGCCCATGGTTCCAGTGCTGCGTAAGCTGCTGGATGATGAAGCCCGATGGAACGTATCTTATCGCATTTATCACCGGTATAGCCTTCATGACATTTGCACTCATATTCACTCATGTCCTCATTAGTATAGCACGAACCCTGCACTTGTATTGTTTTGATATTAAAATATAAACTAAGAAGGAAAATGATAGACCGGAACATACATGGCCGCAGAGAAGGCTATGACATTGCGCGGTGTTCGGATATAGCGCATTTCCCATTGGTGGTATTTCACAAAATTGTCCAGAGAAGCCCATCACACATTGACAGGAATAAGTTGTGATGCCATCCTTGAAAAAAGTCAATGAAGAAGAGACAATTGCCGTTTATAAAAAAAAAATTCTGTCAACCATTAGGAAGAAGGAGAATTTTTAAAACGAAAGAGAAATTGAGTATCTGATCAATACTTGTACAATTGATTTTTATTGATAATATGTGCTCAACAGGATGTCTGCGACGCGCATTCGACTGAGGCACGGCATAGCGATGAGGGAATGTGTCCCTGGTTCTGAGCGTGCGTGTCGGCAGACGCGGCACGGCCTTCCTCCTGTCGAACACCCTTGGCGCCGTCTACACGTCTTCAAATACGGGGATTCGTGGACAACGTTTGCCGAGAATACAATCATTCGAACCGTCAAACTTTCGAACATTACGAGTAGAATTCAGAAAAAAAAGCAAAAACTAAGTTATCAAGAACTGAAAGGACAAACCACGTGATGATGTAAAATCAAAGAGAAATAATTGGACGCAACTTCAAGGAAAATATTTTTTCAGGAATAGTTAGAATCTCTTATAATCTTACCACACATATTCCACCGTTTTTGCAAAGATGATCCCCGCAATCGTCGATATTTGTGGAACAATTTCGATCAGTAAAACCGGGCAAACATTCGCACCTGAGAAATTTGGAGAAACAATTCAAAATTGTTACTAAACAAGAAAATAATGTGAATAATTCTGTAGATTTACATGTAATCGGCTCCTTTCCTATGACATTTTGATCCGTTCTCGCATGGATTCAATCTTTTACTGCAGAATTCCAATTTCTCTTCACAGTACTTGCCACCATACATAGGACCACATTCACATCGATACGAATTAATCTAGACTAGAAATTATAATTTATACGGCAAAAAATAATTCTCTCACAAAAGTCTCACCATATCGATACATTTGGCTCCATTTTGGCATTTGTTCTTCTCACAGTCATCAATATTTACTTCACAGTAATCTCCTTTGAAACCTTTGGGACAAACACATGTGAAACGGCCTTCTTGGATCACCTAATGCAGAAAAATCCGGGAAATGTGCACATACGCATTATAATTAACATTACACTGTTGCACTTCTTCACAAAAACAAGTCTAGACGCTATTTGCAGGAAAACAGTAGTAAAAAAATAAATTTTAATCAGAAAAAAAATTTTCTTGAGGAAATAGCTGCATTTAAGAAAATACTAATATTTTAATGTTTCAATAATAAGTGATTATATTCGACGCCGAATATGTTCGTCTGGGTGACCGCGACACGGCTTTAATTGAAGCAGAGTAGAATGAGAGTACGTGTGTCAAGCGTAGAAAAGGTTACAGTAATCGTGTCACGCTCACCCAGTTGAAAACATCAGGCGAAAAGTCTGATAATGCGTTGAAAAGTCACTCATTCATGTTAAATATAGAGGAGAAATTCAAACGTGAAATTGGTCTCACCTTACAAACCGCATTGTTCAGACATGGATGCCCATAACAAGCGTCGATTTCAAGTTCACAATCTTTTCCGTGAAAACCTGCGGCGCAGTGACAGCGATAACTGCGTCCACTCGTAGTTTCACAACGAGCACCATTCTTACACGGTGACATAACACAAGCATCACATTTCGCAGAAACGGAAGTCGGGACTACTCCAGCACACCTAAAATGTAGAATCACAAATAAGCGAGTACTATTTTGATTGCGGCGTACGCTTTCGTGCCAGTCCCGCTTCACGAAAACGGGCATTCCGGCACGTGCACTGATTTTAGTCTAGGAATTACTTAAAGGCATCACCCCACGAATCTGAGGTGGTACGGATTTCAGGTGGAGTATTCGTATACGGGATCGTAGATTATTGAGAGAAGGGTGATTCCGTCCATTTCTTCTAACTGCCGTGAAAAACGGCCCGGAAGATGCGGCGCCGCACAAGGCTGGCGCGCTCCACTCGAACTCCCAGCAGAAAATAGTGCGCTAGAACGCCTGAAGCCGTATCTTCCGGGCCGTTTTTTACGGCAATTAGGAAGAAATGGACGGAAGCTCCCTCCTCTCCATAATCTACTATCCCTTATAAAAATACTCCACCTGAAATCAGTACCACCTCAGATTCGTGGGGTGATGCATTTAAGTAAGCATTGCAGCAAAACTATCTATCTGTCATGATGCGTGTAGGAAAAAACTTATAGTTCATAAAATATCCGAGAAATTCAATGAAAAAAGGGGGCTTCTGAGTTCAAGAAGTTGTTTGAAGATATGGATTGAATTGAACAATGCGTGCAGCAGTCAATGTGTTAAAATAAAGCAAAAATACTAGAGAAAATTTAAAAAAGTACTAAAACACAGGTATCTTACTGGAATTGATTTGATCGAGCGGTGAGCAGCAACTGATTAGCAACATTTGGTGGTGCAACACAACGTGCTATTCCAGCTTCCACAAATTTTGATTTAATCCATCTGGAGAACCATTCCATACGACAATCGCAATAAAGCGAATTACTGCCTACAGCACTAAAATATGAGGATCATATTACGTATACTAGAGAAGTTATCGACAAATCTAGGATTACATCCTAAAAAATGATCATAAAACACACATGTGAGTAATATTTCCTAGGCTCTCGAATGCAGTTTCAGGTAACAATGAAATATCGTTCCCATGTAATGATAATATCCTTAACGAGCGTAGTCCAGCAAACGAATGTGGTTGAAGACACTGCAAAGTTTTGCTCAAAAAATTTTGAACTTACCGCTTGAATAATAGGAAGTCAAAAAAGAGAAAAAAAACAAGAAAATAAACGTAAAATAAATACATGATCATAAAGCGTACACGTAATTTATTATACGAGAGGATGAGTGTAGACAGCTTGGTCAGATTTGCAAATGTACCATCCTCTATTGATTCTACCCGATTGTGGGACATGTCCCTAAAAGAGAAATTAGACTTTCTCTTCAGTTATCTAAATCTTCACGGTGAACTAAGAACTCACAGTTTCACCAAATTGCTAAGTCTGCTGATTTGATCGATGGGAATTTCGTCTATAACGTTAGAGTCCAGGAATAATTCCGTGGTATCGACAGGAATTGCAGATGGGAACGCTGTCAATTCCTAAAGTTGCATGACCTTCGTAAGATTGAGGAAATACGGTTTCTGTAGATCGTATCCAGTCGTTCGGATGGGACAATTCTGACGCAACGCACGCTCCTCCGCTAGACACACATTCTCTCTTCTCTCGAATCTGTCCCAATCGAAGACGCATCACGCTGACGCGGTTAGGGACATGTTGGGCGCTGGGCAGATGTGCGCTGACAAAAGGATCAGGGACATTTAGGAGCAGAAATTTTACTTTAATTTTACTCAGCACCCATCTGTTCAGCAACTCACAGTCTTAAAAAAGCAAAAACCGACAAATTTGAGCGGGAAAGCATGATGCGTGGAATAGGTGCTAGGGAAAAAAAGTGTGTAAGTGTTAAGCAGAGAAAGTATGTGCATTGCGGCAGACGTAATGCGGTCACCGAGTTGAACACATTTGGTTTGAACATTTACGTCCTACCCAACAAAGCCTCATAAATGTAATCCCGCCAAAATGCATTCATGGATCTCTTTCACAGTTATTGATGGTATCTCTTTATCCGAATTGTCATTTTGGTTTGAAGAAGATGTGCGCGTAAGTTTCTTTATAGTTAAGAACCAGATCAACATAATTTAAAGAATCGACAATGTCGCAGTGAACTATGCTTGCCGTTCCTAAGCAAAACCTAATCTTTCAGATCTAAAGGATGGGATCTCATAATTTCATTGTTGGCCGCAAAATCAATGGCGCTGATAGCATTTTTAGTTCTCCTTGAAAAAAATTAGGGCAAATATTTTGCCGAATACAAAGCCAAGGTATGTCAACAACAATTACTGGATATTTTGACAATAAAACAAGGAAGTGCTAACCTTGTTTGAGCATCGAACAATGGTATCCTGACAAGTACAACTAGCCGGACAGTAATCTCCGTTCCCAGCACAAGCGCTTTCCACGATTTCTGAAATGGATGCTTCAACACTCCTTTTCTTGATGAATACTCTCTCCAACAACAGTAACCTCCAGAGCATTTCATGTCATCCTTGGTGAGATCTTCCAGATTCTTCCCGAGCATCTCAGCAGGCCGAGTACATTGACCAGCTTCGACGGTTCTTGTGGTGTTTGCCCTCATCCACTCAACAAGAGGTAACACCTGACAATCGCATGGAAGGTCATTACCACTTATTTGTCTGGAATGCGTTTTCTTATGCGAGGACATTCGAGTGTTTTCTTCCGGGCCGAACTTACAATGTTCTTAAATGTTTTAAGCCGTCGAATGTGTTGGGTGTTATGCACTTTAGTTGATTGTTTGACAAGGAACTGAAAGAATCGTTTGAGAGCACACAAACTCATGAAAATAGGAGGAAATTGTTAGAACTGTTCAAAATGCTGGAATAGGAACAAGTAATGGAAGTAGTAACAAGGCCCTACCGGTTAAGTTAGAGGTCTAGCCCGCAGTTATGTTACGATTGTACTGCCTATTCGAGATGTAATGGTTACCCCAATGAGGTAGGAGCAGCAGAGTCCCAATAAACCAAGCTGGACATCGAAATGATGACAAAAAGACAGAACACACCCGCGGATACAACAGTACAATCAAAAAAATCCTGCATAGGACTTCACAGACAGGAAGTTCTGCGTAGTTGCGTGAACGGCTGCGCTTAAAGTGCCGCCAATCGTGATGGGACCATCACTAGCAACACCCATCCCTGCCCTTTGTGCGGAGCTAGTGAGGGTCCCACATCGAAGTGAACCGTTAACTCGTCCTCTCCGATTAGGACACAGCTGCCTACGTAACTAAACTGAACTTAGTGTTGTTTCTGAGCCGACTACACCTCCGAGTTATTTTTCTTCCTCTTTTTCTTCTTTTTTTTTCCTTTCTTTTAATTCCTTTCATGGTATAGATTTGCCCCAGCGTCAGGCTCCGTGGTTCTGTGGTTTCTCCGATAATGACGTTCGAATTTCTTTTTGAATTATTTGCACTGTTTCTTTGAAAGTCCTTTTTAAAAGAAGGAAAGTATAGTTATTTTTTGCCTGCTCATTCTGCTTAGAAGTATGCATCAGAAAATAGTAGGCTCGACACTAGAAGTTCGAAGGGGTCTGTGCAAAACGGAAAAAAAATACGAACTTCTTTTTGACGTAAATCCTATAAATATTGCTATGAGGTTACTATGAAACCAATAAATTTTCAGAGTACGGTTTTTTACTTACAAAATATGTAATATTTGGTGCAAGAAATTCTAGTTTACAGTTCAATCGAGATTTACACTTTTTGTGTGAATACCATTAATAGCGTTGGGTCTCCATTAACAACGTGAACGTATTAGGAAGATAATAAAAGGAACTCACAAATAAATGCTTTCTGTTCATTCTCCAAAGGTTAGAGGTTCACACGCATGCGGGTATTGTGATAAATATATAGGATAGATCTACAGAGCATAAAAATTTATAAAGATGAGATGGTGAGATGTTAGATAATTTATCCATGAAGGTGAAGTAGAAAACATTTTTTCTCGTATATTGGAAGCCAAATATCTGCTACCGTGTGAGCGAGATGCGCCCTTGATTAAACTGGGAAGTGGAAGGGGAATTGTATGTGAAGCGGGGAAAAAACGTGCATTATTGAAGACGCGTTGCGCTCACGCGGTTGAACCCACTTGGCACTTAGTATAAATCCTTGAAAAGAACAACTACCCTTAATGCTGCCCATATCTCAATGGGACTCCTAAATTTACATTTCTGTGGCCTACGTTATCCGTCGCGCTGTTTAGAAGTTCTGTTTGAAAATTTAGCCAAAAATGCACAAGGCTCAGTTTTAAGGTAAATGACTTTGTATCGCCGTGACGGGATGGATAGAAAGGAGAACGTAGAGTTACTGTAATCATCAAGTTAGCCGAATAAACACTAACTTTTTACTGAGGTAACTTTATTCGAATTAGAAGCGTCTACATAAGTGCAGCGATATGTCCATTGGTTACTTATTTGGAACGTAAAGAATTTCATAAATTGATAAATTATAGATTCGTAAACTTCTTTGTTTGTTCATCCGCCCCTTCGTGCTGACTTTACCGTTTACTCTTACTTGTGAAAAAAGTGTAAAAGGGAGAGATGAGTGATTTTCTTACATAAAACGAAGTTGTGTTAGATTTCCAATAGTAGATGGTGCTAGACACTGCAATAGGTTCGAACCAAGCGAACTGAAAACGCAATGTGCGGTTAGTACAGTAGCAAACACGAGCGTTATGAGTTAAGTGAGGAATTTAGTTCACTTACAGTACTTCTATGACGTTTGATGTCCCAAGTACAGCACTGTAGAAATGTCGAAGTTTGTTATGTGAAAGATTTCTGGAAGAAAATTGTTAGAAACAAATCAAAGGCCAGAAATTTTGAGGACGAAAACTTACAGGTCACGTAAAGATTTCATATCTGTCAAACTTCCTTCTTCAATAGCGACAATGTTGTTGGATGAGATGTCCCTAAAAATTCATTCAATCTCAGTTTAATGTTTCTATATGTAGATCTAATGTTTCTTTAGTGACAAAATAGTAAAACCTACAGTTTAAGGAGATTCTGTAGCTTTGAGAGACCTGAGGCAGCACTAATAACTGAGATCCTGTTTCTGGTAAGGTATAGTTCAGTAGTAAATTGAGGAATTTCGTGCGGTACCTCGATTAGACCTTTGTTGCTGAACAAGAAAATTTTGTGAAAAGAACTGAGCTTCGGCAATTAAAGCCAAAATGTCTAAGCTACAAAGAGTAGTAATATTGAGTTAGAGTGAGGTCTAATAGACAATAGAAGAGTGCGGCATATCAAGGGACTGGAAAAATTAGGTTTTTAGGACTTCTTCACTACCTGATCACCTCCAGTATGCGCTTGTTTTTATCACTCAACATGCAGGAACGATATTTTCACAGCACTAACTGTTTTCCTTCACTCAGATTTTCCTTACTTTAATTTTCTGATAACCCCAGCAACCTGAGCTAACTTCTTTTTTAATTGTGGGATTGTGCCAGGTTACTGTGAAAAATTTAATGAACGCAAGCTCCTACTGTGTTTAAAACGATTTTTCATTCTCTTTCATTTCAATGTACAGTAAGCTCGGAATTAAAGTAGAGCGATGAAATATAAATTTCGTGCAAAGCTTCATAGTGTTTCTCACACATTCTAATTTGCACTTACATCCTGCAGGTAAATCCTGTTTGAAGTGACGGTCAGAAAGCTGAGATAGTTTGAAAAAATAAAAAGGAGATACAGAAGCATTTTCCTCGAAGATTCTGACCACTTCAAACGCTGACGAGCTTCTCAAATTTCTCTACCATTTTGCAGGTCCGTTTTTCATTCGGTGGTGAGCGTTGAACAGCGTAAGAACGACTGTCATCATTCGCTTGCACAAACTTCATCAATCAGGTGCTTTGAACTGGCCCGCACGAGCGTTGAGAGCGTCGAGGTGGAGAGCGCCGAGCGCGTCAGGCCATTACTAAGGTGAACGACTACTGAATTATGGCGATCCATTACCACAGTGCTCGTCATGATTTTTAAAAGCTGCGGCTCTCGTAGTGTTATTACGACATAAAACTAAAAGCGACCACGCTGTACGTTAGTATCAAATGGTAATGGTAAGGTGCTTTTTTGCTTGACGGAATGAATCCTGTTCCTTTTTCTCCGGATTATAGCGGGTCGACTAGAATAACGGGTACGGCTGCCGATAGAACTGTTCTCACTCCATCAAACCACTTCTCACCTGCAATCGACAACTGTGCCATGACATGTACATTGAGCCGGACAGTCGACATCGATAAAACATTCGTCAGCTCGTTGTGTCTGATAGATCTCAGTTCCTAAGTGAATTTATAGGAATTCGGAGGGGAACCGATGTGTGGGATTTGACAGGGAAAAATGCTTTAGAATGTTGTACCTTTGCAACGGAATTTGCTCGGAGGTAACGCTGCAAAACGTTTTCTGGACACCCTCTTCGGTGCTTCACACCTGGCGCCGCTCGTTTCGATGTTTCTTGCCTCTTGGAGTTCAGCCAACCACTCCTTGAAAAGAAAACGTAGGACATATCTATTGGTCAATTCCGATTCCAGACTTTTCTTCCGGAGAAAGAACGAAAACGAACCAAGTTACAATCACAGATTAGTGGATTCTTCGCGAGATGAAGTGTTTGGAGTTTTGAGAGTTTATGGAATGTCTCATTACTGATTGATCGTATTTGATTATCGTATAGTGAAAGTAGATTGAGTTCCGTCAACGGATCAAATGTTCCTCTACGAATACATTGTAATTGATTGGCGTTTAGGAGAAGTAACTGCAGACTTTTTAGTCCATCGAATGCTTCTGCTGGAAGTTCCGTCAGGTTGTTACCGTACAACACTCTGAAATTTGAAAAATCCAGAGATTTCTGGCATTCCTGTAATTGAAGATGGCAAGGCTAACAATGAGTTAAGAGTATGGAGTCCTTGAAATGCTCGTGGTGCCACTTCTACAATGTTGTTCTTGCTGAGATCCCTGCAAAAAGGAGAGCAATCAACATTTTTCCTGCTTCCTTCATAATACTACCATAAAAGAAAACATACAATCGTTTCAAGTTTCGCAAATTTTGAAATGCTTTTGGAGGGACATATGTGATCTGATTTTGTTCTAGTCTCCTGAAAATCACATAATGTTGCATATCCTAGAAAAAGAAGAGAGTCCTTGAACATTTTGACAGTTTTTTTTTCTTTTTATGCTTCAACGATCTGTAACCAAAAGATAATACCAGTTCTCACTGACAATTCCGTAGTGGAGCTTGGCAAATTCGCAGGAATGTGCGTAAGTCCTCGATCACGACAGTCGACTGTTGTGTCCGTGCAGGTGCACGCTGGTGGACAGACATGAGCATCAGCGCACGAAACTGTAGCACGTTTCTCAATTCCCGAACATTTCATCAACTAGAACAGATCTTTCATGTTCGGTCACGAATTATTCGTATTTCGGGAATTTTTAGAAAACCTTACCGATTCATCCAAAAGATCCATTGTTCTCCCCTGAAGAAATGCTGGCCTCATACATTTGACTAAACTGGCAGACTGGCCACTCAGAGTCCGCTTCATCCACTTTAGGCGACAATCGCAATGCCACGGATTCTCTCCGAGACGACTAAAAGAGCACAGATTATTCTCATCCTGAAATTGAGTTAGAAATTAATTTCCACTTACAAGAGCCTCAAATTTGGCATCATTTCGATTTCACCCAATGTCGTAAGGTTATTCCCATTAAGAGTGAAAATCTCCAACGAATTCCATGTGGAAATCACCGACGTTTCCAAACTGCAATGGAAATGTTTTATTGATTATATTGATTAGTTGGCTTAAAGGTTTATCGATGCATGGATTCTTTGATGGACGAAATGTGCAACTTTTATCACATATCTATCATTTTGAAGGGCCATGGGGCTATCTTTTCAGAGAAGCTTCTCTTCCTAAACAAATTTCGTCATTGCTTATGGCAAAAATGTCAGATTAATCAAAGAAAATTGGATTTTAATCGTAATTTTCAGACGTTTCTATATGAAAAACTCCAAGTAATAATTGTGCGTTTATAAAAACGATTGTTTTTTTCAGGCTAACAAAGCAGTAGAAATACCAGCAAAAAAAACCGTGTATCTTTGTAAAAGCACATGTAAAAGAGTTCCAAACAATTTCAGAAATTTCAGGAATTCTTTGCAATCATTCAGAAGCAACAGTCGTGTTTTTAATGAGATTCTTGTCAAACATTGGAAGTTGGTGGATAATCATCTCTGTCAGCAGAATCAAAAAAGATCCGTATTACTATTTCACCATCAATTAGTTTAATCTCCCGACATTTTTGCAGAAGTATGGTGAAAAAATAGTGAATAAATGGAAACCGATCTAGCCTACTCCTTCCTGTATCGCTCGAGCGTTACTGTTGTTTACAAAGACTTTTGTTTTATTACCTTTAATCCTGTTATGCAGTTACAGTTAATGAGAGCCACTAAAACGATCTATTCGTCGTTGATTTTCTAGTTTTGGCCACTGAAACGAGCTCAGCGAACATTTCCCGCTCGAGCTAATAACATCTCGGGTTTCGTTCATGTTTGCGCGATGTTTTTCACGCATTCGCTGCTCTTCGACGTTTTTTCTGCTTTGGCAAACATGTAAAGGAACCCGAAGTGAGAGTCGGACTTGTCAAGCAAAGGTGTAGATTGTCTATGGAAGAGCATCCCGTACGGCAGACGATAGAGCTGCAAAACCGGATTCGGCTCAACTAAGCACAACTCACCATACTAACGAATTCCTGTCCAGTTGTAGATTATGCATACTTTTTGGACCTTGAAGTTGATCATCAGTGATTGCTGTGAGAAAATTCTCGCTGAGATCCCTAAATTAATAGTAAATTCCAATATTGTTTTTTTAAATAAGTGCATTAAGTGCACCCAGCTCACCCCACCCTCACTGTTCACACTACCCTTGCCCTAATCCAGTATTTGCGCGGCGCAAATGCTTGAAAAATACATCACGATCCCACGATTCGCTCAGTAAATGGCCACCGGAAAAGCGACCTCCTCTGGCAGTGAATAAGAAAGTGCTTGTAAATGCATATGGACGTTTCCACGATTAGCATCATAACAAGGTGTTTGAAATGGAGAATGGCACGGAAAATCTTAAAATCAACCGCTATACTAGCGATTTAAAAAGGAAAAAAGGTGAGATAGTTGTTATCGTGTTATAAGGCTAAGTCGTTGCACCTAGTGAGAAGTAAGTAAAATTAATCATCATTGAGTTCTTAGCTATCAAAATGACAAAATAGGGACGTTGAAGGACACTCAAACGGGCCAGAAAAGAAATTGTATGCACGTGAACACAATACCGAACCGCTTGAAGTACCTCTCAAGGTTGACGTGAAAGACGTAGGTGCGTAAAAGATTAACGGATATTCCGAAATTCGTGAAAAAAATACTAGAGACCTTCTCAAATGAAACACTACGCTCGAATCTCTAAATATCAAAGGCAAAACTTGCGATAAGAGAATAAACGGCATAGAAAAACACCAAAAAAAAGAGGAGAATATTAGAAGTCAGAAGATGAACTACAAACAAGAGCCCTATGACATGTTTGTAAGAGATATCTTTGGATTTAGCGTTTTGATCGCTCGCTAGAGGTCTGAGAACAGAAAAGATAGTATAACGATGAAGAATGTGGTTCTCTGGGAAAAATATTTAAATCTGTGATTCGTGAATTCTCGACGAATAAATCAAAATACTCATTAAATCACTCATTCAGCATTTTGATTTCAAACTGAATTTTTCCAGGACGCTGTTCTTGCTCACAACCTATATCCTAGATGTCCCAGGTAGACTCTCTTGGTTCGTTTTTTTAGCAGTATAATCAAGGATTTCCCCTTGTAGTTCTGAAAAGCGGCCAAGACGTAGCACTTAACGTAGGCACCAATTTTTTTCTTTGTTAAGTTAGTTCTGAATTTCCCTTTGATATGTTAGTAGCATCTCTACTCACTTTACAATTTGCTTAATATTAATAATAGAATAAATTCGACTAAGTAGTGTAATAAATATTGGAGATTTTTATAAACTTTCTTCTTACGAATCTAAATCTCTTCCAGAGACATTCTACTGGATTGCGGGAATAATTAGAACACAACATCAAGATGCTAACACCGAAGAGCGCAACTGTTCATTTGAATGAATGATCAAGGAGTGTGAAGATAGATCGCTTATCAGCTTTTGACATCCGACAAAATGCCGGATAGCTGTATGCGGGACCAAAAGCTGACTATTAGTTTGTCTGTATTCTATCGTGGATGTGATTAATGCGCTGCTATACGCATCGTTCATTGCAAAAACGTAATAGACTGGAAAGGTTTCAATGTCACCTATCCAGACACAAGATAAGATGTTCCAGTTTCTATGAAGATTATATAGACATCAAAATGAAAGAAGTATGTAAGTCGAAAGCATAAGTGATAGCGGCATCAACCGACACAATATGCACACGATTTTAGAAAGCATAACTGTGTACGACTGAGCTGAAAAAAAGAATATTTAGCAATATTTTTGTCAATTAAAAAAAGGAAGATGTTGGAAAAATGGAAAAAGGATGCTTTACATTCCGTATATGGAAGGAGGTCTGGAAAACGCATCACCGGTTAGTAGACACAGAACATTTTCTTGCATCATTTTCATCTTCTCATGAATTCCGAATCCGGTTCACCACATTTTTGAAATCCGCTTCGTTTTCTGCCGTACTTATGGTTTACCTTTTGAGTATATTTATTCTAATAAAAGAGTCATTGAATAGTCCAAACAAAATTAGTTGTACTCTCCGGGAAACTGACCGTGAAGTGAAAATGGCAAGCAAAACGAAATTTCCAGGAACTATCGGGAGTTTCATGGGTTACTTTGACCACTCGTAGAAAGTTAATCACTCGAAACACTCTCTTTCCTTCACTCTAATCTAATTAAATAGAAAACCTCTTAAAATAGTCGACGTCTATCACAAAAACCAGATAGGAGAAAATCAAAATGTCTTGTATATGTGTTTATATGTTCGGACTAGTTTTTGTTTACCTGTAGCGACCGACCAAGGTCTGCGGTAGCTACAACAAAGAAGAACGTACAACAAATGCGATGTTACCAGAAAATTGATTAAAAAGGTAGAGCAGATTTTTTGTTCTGTAGTTCTCTTCATCTTTGACACCACACTGAAAGAAAAGAAATGACGCCACTCACTTGAAGAAAAAAAAATTCTGAACAGATTTCGAGATAGATAATCTTTTCGAATAGATCCGAGAATATTTATAGCTGCAAAATTAGTTATTTGAGCACGAACATCTGCGAATATCCCGAGGAAAATTTCAATTAATGTCCGCAATAGATAGAGATAAGATGATGAGCACTGCCTTGTTTATGCCTTGCTCTATCCGGATTTCCGTATGGGGAATTCAATTCTACGCCAAATCCTCTTCATTTCCACTTGATTCCGGTTAGAAAAAATGGCCGCGAGATTCCTATCTAAGATATTATAACCTCCTATGATAGGTTAATATTAAAGGTTTCTCTGTGGATTTTCAAAGTATTCCTAACGTTCTATTGTTGTTTTTCTATAAAGAAATTAGTACTGGTTGTTTAGCGATGCCAAGCATCCCATCGGTCAATCGGTCATTGTTATGTTGTTCGCGGGTGGCAGTGTGGAGGCTTCACTCAACGGTCCGTCACTTGTCCATCGCATCGTGATCGGCGGCCCAATATTTCTGGGCGAATTAAGATGCCGAAAGTGAGACGAGATTGAGCATTTGTGCTCAACGTAACGGAAATACGCTCACGAATGAACACTCGAACTTTTTCGAACCGTTACTCACACCTGAATACCAGTCATAATGTGAAAACCACCATTCAAATCTTCATGCTGCCGTCGGAGCGCGTACTAATGGCCGCACCAGTGTATGACATTCTCCTCGTTTTTGCATAATAACATTCTAATGTCCCGGCGAGTGCTCCATATATTTGACTTTTGCGTGTGATTCAAGTATGGATGATGGCGGTCAGCCAAGGTGAACAGGATGAGGTAAATCGCGGCCAGGTATGACATGTGTCTGTGTGGTGAGGTTGTTTCTGGCATGATTAATAGCCACTGTCTTCTCTACTACAAACATTGGTGAATTTACGACTATTCGTGTAGTGACAACTGCCCCTATTTAACATCTTATCCCCGTCCTCCTAAGACTAATGAGAAAATTACTAACACACTCGGAACAGCCGAAGAAACAAGTGCAATGCTTTCTCCTGGAGACATCTTGAAAAACCAGTGAAACCGCTTCAGAATCCTTAAGTTGTTTATTGTTCACTACAACAAGAAGAGTGCAAATGAGCATGACCCTCATCCATATTCTTAGTCTGCATGCGATTATCGAAATAAAGTGACCGACCGACAGTCTTTGTCTGGCAGGATGAATTAATTTGAATGACTTGAAACAGTCGGCCAAAAGGGCATCCACTACATCGTCGCGCCTTTTGAGTGTCCCCCTCCGAATCGGCGCAGTCAAGGAAGCGCGGTCTATAATAAGAAGGTGACAACACTCATCTCCGACTCCACTGCTAACAATACGAGTGAACGGATCGGATCGGAAATGATCGGCATAAAAATTAGTGATGCGAAGAAAATCTGGGATCAGAAGGATTAGACGGCCCAAATCTGCGATTCATAAGGATTTCGTGAGGATGCTGTTGCCCAAAGGAAGGAGGAACATTAAGGCCATCGAATATAGAATAGAGCCTTTTTTGGTAGTGACGAAAATCCTATTGGGGTTTTTGGAATTTCATTAATTCAATTCGTATTAAGTAAATGGGAACTAGATTTGGAAGCTCGAAGAAATGGGAAATGCATAGAAACTGAAACGAATTGACGCTAGATAGTGATATTAGTTCGATAAAAAACTCGAAAGTAAAGAAATATTGCTGAAAAATTTCAGAGAGCAATTTCTGTTGAGAAAAATTACGAATATTTGAAAATATAAGAAATTAAACGCTGCGAAGGTATCAGCCAGATAAAAATAGTCGAGTACTACAAAATCTTTTGCATTGGTCATGCAATATCACTGGAGAGACGGACAAAATAAGAGATCGCAAGCCTAGGAGAAATTGAGGAGTAGACGAACTGGAGGCGTTTCCAGACTGATTCTTGTATTTTTTTATGGCTTTTTAGTTGTTTTTCCGGCAGTTTCTCGCGAAATATTTGCGTCATCCGTTGTTCCATCGAAATCGTTCATTCACATCTTTGTGCTTATCGAAATGCTTTCCTACAAGCCACATACGGTCGCGTGGAAATCGTTCTCCCTCGGCGGTTGCGCAGCGCCTCGTAGTTGCATAAATTAGGCATTAAAGACGCCGTGTCTACACTGTGTCAACATCAGGCCACACAACCACCTCAAACAGAACACACACATACATCAGTCAAACCGTGAAGACACCGTAGTGCTGTGAACAATAGAAGTTTCTGATCAAGGCGGAAGTGTTTGTGAACTGTGAGTGCAACGATGAAATCTGAGGTCAACCGAGAAAACTTACAATCGATGCAGATTCTTATTTTCAGCGAAAATCTTGTCTGGAAGAAGTCGTAATCGGTTGCGATTTAGCCTCCTTAAAGTGAAAACAAGAATATTTAGATATGATATGATCAATGCTCCACGGTTCTTTAAAATCGTGGGAATTTTTCGGGACTTCCTATCTCCATATCCAACAACAGTACTTACAATCTCTCTAAAGCTTCCAATTCACTAAACGCTCCCTCCTCAATTGAATGAATATGGTTGTCCATTAGTTGCCTAAAATTAAAAATCCGTCCAACAAACAACGAACGATTCGTCCGAAAAGTGTTGGCAATTTAACCTACAAAATTTTCAGTTGCTTCAAATGTCGAAGATCATCACGACGAATTACAGCGATTCGATTCTCTTGCAAATCACTGAAATCAACGAATTTTTTTTATCGAATCTGAGAAATCCTTAATGTCATAATTTTCCATCAACCAAATTTCAAACAGTTAATGTGTATCGCAAGCAAATTATCGCCCTACCTGTACGCATGCATAATAATCTTCGGATTATCACATTGTGTCCAACAATGGGTCCACTTGACCTACTAGATCATTCTACACCGGAATTACTACTTTACACACTCAAGACCTGAGTGAGTCTTGGTGAGACGGAAAAGTGAAGGGGAAAAAAGAAAAGTTGCGTGAGAAAGTACATTTTCAGAAGATATTTTTTTGAAAAAACAAAAAGTTTGAACATCCTTAGTTTCCTTTCATGAGTAAGGAAGGAATAAATGAAAATCCTGCAAAGGAATGGCGACAAATGATTCAATGAGAATGCAATCTTAGGCATGTTAACTACATGTGAAATACTTGAAAACGAAAAAATAAAGGAAAGATAATACAACAAGCCGAAAACTCACAGACGATGTGTCCCGAATGGAATTCCAGAGGGGATTTTTGTAAGATTTAATCCTGTACATATGACAGTGTTTGTAGAACACGAACATCTTATTGGACATGCGAATCCCAGCTGGACCACTACTACTGAGAGCATAAGCGCTAGCAGCAAGCGCCTCATGCTTGCTACTTGTGACGTCACTTCAGCACTGGTTTGAGCTGTAAAGTTAAAACTATGCGTTGGAAAAATCATCGAATAAAATCCGGATATCATTCATCCAGAAAAAGTAGCTTAAACAGCAGATTTATCATTGTCAAGGTCGTAACTGTAGATACATGATCATATTCTGGGAATAATCTTTTTTTAGGAACTTGTTGACGTCGACAAAGTTCACACTTCCACAAATATACGTGAAATGACGGAAACAGAAGATATTGGCACGGTATAGTTGTCATGAGTCATTGCCAATTATTCGAGGATTAGTTAACAATTCCATCCGGAAGATAGCAATATAACGAATGTGTGAGCAGTGGGACATACTATCCACCCGGTAAAAAAAGCGTGGGAAAAGTCCTGCTGCGAATTTCTAAGTAAGATTTCTGCGAAGCTCATAAATGTGCTTTATGATTCTGCACAAATCAAGAGAATCCATGAAGTATGTTGGCGACGATCCTACTGTAGATGATCATACGAATCTAGATGAAATAACGACCTATATACAGTGCTGAACATGAAAGATGTAGTGGGATGGAGCCGACTGGCATCGGCACTATGACAGACAGCGCGCGAGTTGGGAGAAACCTCCTGGCCGCACCCACCCGGGAGGAGAAGGCGGTCCTAACACGTGCTCAGCGTTCGTTCTTCACAGCACATTTGTCGAATATGAAGAAATACTAACAAGCTCCAGAAATTCGCGAGTTCATCCGGCAAAAATGACCTCACAAATGACTGAGATCATCTGTTTTTCTCAGCAACTATTGGATAGGTTTCAGTTTCATGGATAACGTGTGTGCAGCTGTCAGTGCACTCACGAAGAAGCGAGAAAAAGTTGTGAGACTGAAGCCTCCATGGAAGTCTTCTCAAACAAAACAATCATTGTTTATGCAAACTAAGTTTGCTAACATTGAGATGGGTTTAGACATTGTTTAACAATGTATGCACGTGATTCAGTGAATCCACAGTTTTTTTTTTCTGAAATTGTTATATCTTACTTTCACAAATTATCCTCAATCAGGTGGTCCCAAATTTGTTGATGTCTGAGATCCTGAGATGCATTTAACTGTTTATTCTACGAAATCCGACAAAATAACATTGAATTTCCACGTGAAAATGGACCACATTGACTTCAGGAAGCTATGGATACTCGCCGCTAACTACAAAGCAAAGAAGTCCGAGGAATGGAAGGATGTGCTATATGTATCACAAATAAATGAGCTCAGGAATGAACACAGCAGCAACTCGTAGCTTTACGAAGACGGCTTCGTTACTCGAACATTTTCTTCTTTTTCTCTTTCTCCTCCTTCTTCTTCTTATACAATGCCCAATTGTGTTGTGCACTCATGTAGGTGGTTTCGAGGAATAAAAATACGAATTCACAGCATGTTAAGAACGATACACCGCACCATAGTCCAAGTTGTCCACCAAAATCGGCAAGTAAGTTGACAAACTGCAATCAGTCGTTGTACACGCACGCACATCCGGCAATAAACTAAGAGTTAGAGAGTGGAGCGTGAGTGCCAGCTACCCTCTCTCCACTTACGCCGTATGCCTCGGATTCTGTGAGCATTTCGAAGTTAAGCTGTTCGTAGAACACTTCAACCATAGCACCGTTTTCCCTGTATTATAAAAAGTACGGTGCTAGACCTGCTTAAATGACGTTGAGAGTAATCGGAGAGCTTACTTGTAGTGTTTGTTGCACTCGGCGTTCGTTCCATTGCAAGATCCGAGCTGAATTTGAAGTGAAAGCGAAGGCCATTTGGCTGGAGAATATGTTACCGAATAGATCGACTGTCGACATGGTTGCTGACATCTACGGGACAAAAAGTATTTCATCTTTATCTCGATATTATATTTTGATTAAAGTATTATTTCAAATACTATCATATGGTACAATGTCTTCTACTTGTCGATTTAATACTCAAAACAATTTGATTTTTTTTTTCGAAAAAAACAAAACAATTATTTACAACAGTCATTTGTACTTGCCTGCCTAACATATCCTATGAAAAAAGTCAGGGAAAAAATGCATTTTAATGAAAAGATGAAGAATATTATCGAATAAGAAAATCATGTTACCAAAGATAATCTCTGCGAAAACCTAACAATTTTCTCGCAATTCTAATTTTGAGGATTTCGAATATGCAGCAAGAACCTTCGTGTAGTACAAAAAATGTAGTGAAAATCAGAAAATAAAAAAGACTTTTTCTTATCGGCCTTTTTTCTTTCAAAATTTGTTTTTACTATATGGTACCCATAGGATAATTGGGTTTTGTTTGTATATTCCTATAGAAAAGTTTATACGTCAATAGTTTAGGAGAGAAATTTTCTTTCCGTCAATGTTGCAGCCGTCTTTTTGCATTCTCGCAGATTGTAATCTAATTCCCTGAAACTTCCTCAACTAGATTTCGCAAAAATTTCGCAATGGGAAGAAATTTCGAAAGGGCGAAACACATTCATATATGTGCACATCATTCTGATGAAACGTTATAAAAAAAAGTTTCAAAAAATTATTTTCCGGAAAATTTGGAGGAAACCTGCATCTGAAGGAACCGTGAAGTCCTCCCAGCTCATTCATTCGTGCATCAAGGCATTTTCCTGTAAATATAGCTTAGCGCAACTCAACAAGTACTGGTACCGTAACAAGAAGTACTCTTATACATACGAGCTACAGGGTCTGCCGCTTCACAATGAGTCACACCGGCAGGTACCGGGAAACGAGGATCGCCACATTTGCATTCCTTGAGTACAAGTTGTTGAAAGCATGATCGATAGCAACCCTATAATCCTCCATATTATCTTATACGATAAAAAAAGGACAAAAGTTTGCTAACCTCTACTGAATATTCGTAGTTTTTGTAAATATAGTCAGCAGTTTTTCCGTCTGGAACACAATCACCGTATGGAGCTGGTAGACGAGTCATTTTTCTCTTGAAAGATATATAACATAAAATGATAACTCATGAAAAAAGTAGCACGTAAAAACTATTATTTTTGAGGATTTCTAGGAATCTTCTTTATCAAATGTATCGTAATTCATTTTGACTTTCGTAGTCAACGTTTTCATCTGAAGTCATGTACAGTCAAATTCTCGTAAAAATGCATTTTTCATAGTGTGGATGTAAACACGCTGACCAGTCGTAGGCCAAATGAAGACACATAGCCAGTCGGAGCCGAGTATCCGAATGTGTCAGGAAACGGGAACTCTTCCTTATCGTGAATGGTGAGGCGTACACCGGTGGCTTCTGTGGTCGGCATATAATCGGACGCGTTCACGTACACCAACATTCGTAAACCGTACATTGGACCTGATATCATTCATTTATATTCAGGAAAAGAACTGGAAAAGGAAACAGAGAAGCTGGAGTAACAGAAGCAGAACCACTTTCATAAAACGTGTAGTCTATTACTTTTCTAGAACTTCATGACTAAGAACACCTATGAGATTTCGATTTTTGAAAAAAAAAAACAATTGTTCAGGGATTTCGAAAAACTAGTTAGTAGTCCTTGCTGTTTAGTTCTTCAACAACTTGAATGACATCCACTTCGAGACTTGACGTTGTCAATCACATTTGGGGGAAAATCTGGTTTTTTCCAGGGAACGAAAGGATTGAACGGCGGAAAGTATGTCATGGAGTAAGTCGAGTTTATAATGAATCTGCTGTGAATCGTGGATTAAGGGTACTGTAGAGAATTAGAGGTTAGATTTATTGCCGATTTCTTTCTATCTCCTCTTCGCACATTCATAAAGGATGCAGTGAAAGTGAGCAGGTAGAGAGTAATATCGGAAAGTGATGGGGACCATTCAAAAATGTAATATGTAGTGTAATTCTGGAAAATGTCAACCACGAGAATTCTAGGACTTAGATACTTGAGGCTGGAATGAGGAGTATTCCTAAATTCTAAAGAGCTTTTATTATCAAAAACATGAAAACTTCTATTTTCAATGCCAATCAGGAAGAAAAAAGAGGATTATGTCACTCATATACTACGTAGATTCACATGTGCTTAGCATTTTATTACTACGTAGTTTTTAGGTGTCGTTTACCTAGGATAGTCCTGCAGAACTCAATTCAAACAGAGAAATATGTAAAAGGTAATAATCATCGAGGAAATAAGAAAAATTCTCACAATAAGCTTAATATTCTGCACTCGTGAGGAACGAGGACGAATGTTTGATGTCCAGAGCAAATGTACATTCTGTGAGCCAAATACGAAGATTACTAGGTATTGGAACTAATAGTATTTCTTCTGTTATGTTGTGCATTTTATAATATAATGGAAAAATTTGATTACTGGCAATCCAAGCAAACGACAAACTTTTTGGGCGGGTGTGGTGTAGCGGTTAGAGGTTCCGCTTCCTGCACGATCGATCGGAGGTTCGAATCCGCCCTAGTGCTCACCAAGCCTTTCATCCCTTCGGGGTCGATAAATTGGTACCAGACTTGTCTGGGAGGATAAAAGCACTAACTTGACGCATCGGCTAGCCACCGCCAGTCATTGTATAGGCCAGATACACGTTCGTAAACCTCAAACGATTCTGAATTGACTAGCAGGGCTGGTGAACCACCTTGTCAATGACAATGGCAAATGACAATCCGCCTTAAGTGACAAACTATAATAATGCGTTATTTCACCACCTCACCAAAACACTAAGACCTCATTGGAATAACAAGAAAACATAAAATTAGTTCACAATGCTTTCAAGATGAGGTTTCAAGAAGAGAGGGCTTGGAGATTTATTAACATAATCATATTGAAGTTGTAAATAAGGAACAATCTGTTTGCTTACAAAAATCATGTTCACACTTCAATATGGGAATTTCCTGAGAATCTCGTGATTGTATAAAAACACGCCTTGACATTATAATTTGTTTTTTTTAACATCAACAGAACCGGAAAGTCATTTCAATTTTACCCTTCTAAGTATTTGATTGTTATCACTTGGGTGATTTTGCATGACGAAGTTTCGAAGGTATGGCGACTTCATTGCTTTTACTTTGCAGATGAATCGTGTTTTTTTTGCAGCAGCTCGGTTTGAAATCTCAAGTCCAAACTAAACTGAACGAGTTGTATATTTGGCATTTTATTTGCTTATTCGTTCTAAACACCGTATATTGTCCTACTTACTAAAGAAATAAATTACTACCTTATTAAACCAATTGATGTTCTATAAAAAGACGAATAAAGACGAGTGCGGCTAATCTTAGTTCCAACTTTCAACTTACGTATATAATATCCAATAATGAGAAAAAAATGAATGGTGTGGTGAATAACGGGTCGTTGGTTAGATGTCACGCCGGATTTCCTCCACTTGTCAAAACACCGGCTAGTTTCGATTATAGCTTAAATATATATTATATTTATACTTTAACTGCAACAATGGGTGCCCAACGAACTAGGCTAAGCCTATGAGCTTTATCTCTGTGAAAGCCGTTCCCCTTCCTTATACATATGCCTAGATTAAAAGCATCATCCCAGTACGGATTTCAGGTGGAGTATTCGTATACGGTATAGTAGATTATGGGCAGGGAATGATTCCGTCCATTTCTTCCTAATTGCCGTAAAAAACGGCTCGGAAAATGCTGCGCGTGCACAAATCTGGTGCGCTCCAATCAAACTCGTTGTAGAAAATAGCGTGCCGGATCGCTCGAAGCCGTATCGTCCGGGCCGTTTTTTACGGCAATTAGGAAGAAATGGACGGAATCATCCTTCTCTCCATAATCGACGATCCCGTATACGAATACTCCACCTGAAATCCGTACCGCCTCAGATTCGTGAGGTGATGCCTTTAAGATACAGGAGGGTCCCCTCTTAAAACGATGCTACTGTGATTTTGAATCCCAAATCCCATGACTTTTAATGGGTTTTGTGTGTGTATGATCTGAATGTGGTTCACAAGATGTGTCATAATACCTAAGCTATTGCTCATTCTCGTGACAGTATACATAAACGCAATTCTGCTGTTTGTTTGGTTCCGTAACGTAAGCCAGTGGATAAGGTCACATAGACTACTTTTTCAGCTCTTTCATAAGCAGAGAAAGCTCGTTTAAGGGCAGCTTTTGGAAATTACGTGGCTGAACGGCACGTGCTAGAAGAAGAAGAAGAAGAAGTGCTACGTGATCAAGAATTTCTGCAAACGCTCGCTTTAATCTAGTTTTCACTTACTTTTTACTATACTACATGATTGAGTAATGTTTCTTCCTATGTTTTTGAGTTTAGAGGAAATCTACAATGGTGAAGATAGCACTGTATTACTTTCAATATATATATATATATATATATATATATCTTATTCTAAAACGAACCGGCAGAGTCACTTTACAAACAACACACATACGCACTTATTTTTCCGCCAGTTTGCCCGCAATTGTGTACCAAAATATGGGAAAATACTTCCCAGGGTGCATCGCAGATATAATTTCCAAATATTACTTATATTATTTATTGATACTATCTACTATTTATTTATATTACTTTCCTTCATTTTCAATAAGACATGGTTTTTTGTTTGGTTGCAAAATTTGAAGAAAATCAAAGGTGGTACCATACGTTCCTCTCCTATTTTTTGGCCTTATTACAGTAACAATATACTCGTTGTCAAACTCATTCAACCAAGCTAACGCGACGCGGCGGAAGGAATCAAAACCGAACTATTGATCGAGAGGGCACGTCCGAGAAACAGGTCTGCAGAACAGCTGTATATGAAACCTAACCGTTACTCGGCCAAATCTTAGCAAATTTTGCTAGGAATGATTTATATTCCACATCAAATACCTCAAATTCCAAAACGTCTCAACTCTCAATGATCCTTTTGTGGAAAAAAGAAGAGAAATTCTGGATAACGGGCCTTTAAACTTCGATACTTTTTTCTTCGAACATCTTTTGGTAAATCCGTGGTAAAATTCGATAAGATATATACTAATCCACCTCAAATACCTTCGCTACCGTCTCACTTCTCGAAGGTCACCTCATGAAAAGAGAAGATAAAACTTGGATCGGGTGTTGTTCAACTCTAGACATTTTTTTAAAACAGAATTTTTTGTCGTTAAGTTTGGTGGGAGCGAATACGGAGAAGAAAATATTTTCTCTTCACCTGAGCAACACTTTCTGAACGAATCACGCTGCTGGATATGGAAATCCGTAAGGTCAATAAGACACAGCGACAGTATATAAAACAATAAGAATCACCTGCTCGAATGCTAGTTAACTGGACACTTCGATTGTGGTTAAACGTGAAGCAAGCACCGAAGACAGGATCGATATGAGTAAGGAAATCCCTGAAAGACAGTGACTATTGTTAAAATAATCCATTTTATGATAGTAAAGGAATTTCGTCCTATCGATTATCACATTACGCCCCAAAAAATTTCGATTTATGGTGCAAAAAAAGTGTTGTATTTGTTATGGTGCTTGGTTTTCTTTTGGTTGGATTTCAGCCCGAGGCTTGAGTCAAAAGAGAGTTCCAACGCTCAGCTTTCTATCGTGAATACATCGGAACCAGAACGAGACGCGAGGTGGTTATTTTGTTTTTTAGTGCGGACTGTGGAGTGGAGCGTACCATATGACCCTTTACATGTCCTTTACATGTCGGAATCGTTCATGTGTCATTTTATCTGCTAACAAATTTTAGTAGATAAACTAACCCCTCAATATCGCAAGCCTTTCCATTAAAGGAACATTTCTGGACGAGTTCTCGTTTAGTTGTCGACAACTTCTCTCTAGCATCCATAGATAATGTAGCCATAGCAAACATAATATTCTCTTTGGCTTTAGTCACAATCGCAACTTCATCGGTCATTCCCTTTAACGATATTTTAAGGATCGCATAGGAGACCTGAAGTGGTCCACTTTCACTTCTGTATGATTACCTGGAAACCCATAGCTTCAAGAAAATTTGGATCTTCCGTCGGCGGTCCTCCTTTCAAATAAGTCCATATTTCAATCGGTGGAGTTTTCCCATTGTAAGCAACACAAAACCTGGACGGAGCACAGAGGCAAGGCGATTTATGACCTTTCGCTGGAAAATAAAAAAAAACTACTGGAGAAGGACGAAAAGGGGCTCTAATGGTAAATAAAGAGTTTTTTTTTTCAGGCTTAGCGAAACATAAAAATATCTTCATTAATTACATATTCGATTGCATAGCTGCACTATTCATAGTTATTTATTGGATTATATAGGAATTATTCCATTCCTTTCCTTTTTTTCATTCATTCCTCGGATTCATTATGTATGGAAAAAAAAAACTTTCAATGAGCGCTCCCCAGGACAGCATAGTTAGGGAAATTACAAATTCCGAATTTTTTGAACACTGTCTGAGAGAATTTGTCTTCAGTGTGCTAGAAATTTCTTTTGTATTATTGCAAATCCTCTAAATGATTGTAATTATCCGTGTTCACCAAGTAAAAAAAAAGAATAAGATTGATGAGAATCCTTGGGATTGGAAGGAAAATTGATGCGAAAACGTCAAAGCTGATTTGTAACCGAAAACGTATGTAAACGAGTGACTCATTCTCTTTGTAGGGTTTGTTAAGGATATTTACACAATGGCAGCTGGGAAAGTGCACTAGAAAGGTTAATGATATACGCTATCGCTAGCAAACTGAAGAAAAAAAAATCATGAATATTCCTGAAGCGAATGCAGTGAAATTCACATTAATCGCCGAAAGGGAAAACCGAGGAATGTGAAAGAGTCACATTTGTTACGCAGTGCTGAACTAGTTTTCAAATGATTGTTGATTGATAAATGTTTTTTTTAATTTTATGTTCTGAGTATGCATAATGCATTTGCTTTGTTAAATGTACGTATTATCTTCAGAATCTACCGTATTTAGCTATAAATATCTGAAGAAAGCGATTTACAAATGATTTACTAAATCAATAGTTTGCAAGAATCTATCTGATTAGGGAGGAAATAGTCTACTCAAATTTTATCAAATAGAAGCAACTTGATTAATGTATTAAATACAGTTCACAAACAAGATATAATAGTAAGTATGGTCGCAAATATCATTAGAAGTGCAACATACAAGGCATTAAGCCCGGTTAATATACAAGACCAGATTGTTCACAAATACAGCAGTGTAGCGCAGTTGGTAAGAGGTTCCGCCGCGGCTGCAATCTATCGGAGGTTCGAATCCGCCCTAGTGCGAACCAAAACCTTCAAAATTTCGTACAGGGATTAAACTGACATCCTTGCAATTGTGGTTGCATTGTTTTTCAACACAAACACCGACAAGTTATAGAGACAGATTAAAGTTCTCCAACATTTTCTCAAGTCTGGAATAGCAGTTTTAGAATAATGGCACACAGTAAAGGTCAAAGGCAGGATACCACAAAATTAACGAATGTTCCTATTAACGAATGTTCCAATTCCAATTTCTCCATGAAAAGATACCATCAGTGATGTTGGTCACGAGTATGACCGTGTTCACGTTCGATTCCCCTAATCGTTCTGAAAAACGGGCTTCGTGCACGAATTTTCCTACGTGGCACCTTATTACGCCAGTTTTATACCGTTCGCCGGTCTCCTCAAGCAACGAATCCATTAGTATTACTTGAATAGGCCTCTGGTGAGACCTCACTGATTACTTCGCTCGCTCGCAGACGCGGCGCGTGTGGACGAGTGTACGGTTGTAAGGTGTCTCGTGGGAAATGGTCTCGTACAGGAAGGCGAGATTCAGGATGACGAGGGGTAGTTGAGTGTGAAAAAGTTTATACCTGTAATCTACACCCCTAACTTTATCTTTTCTGGACAGATCCCAAAATCATCAATTTTGTGGTATGTTGCTTTTGATGGTTTGAATGCAGAGTGTTCCCTAGTTTTTTTAAACTCTCCTTTCATTTCATTCGTCACCTATTTTAATCCATGTTTGAAACTCGGACAGTATAGTCCACTACACAATAAACAACGACTTTACGATGAGGATCATCCAGTAAAGGACATTGTTTATACTATGACTTTTTTCTTACATTTGTCGCGGCCTGGTCTAGGACTGTGGGCATTCCTAGTCATTAACGGATGTTATCTCCTTAAGAAGAGTAGAATTTATGAGAAATACAATTACCAGTAACCGATTTACCCCTATCGCCAGAACCAGTTTTGTTCCAAAGTTTCTACCTCTATATTTGCTGCCATGTAGGTGCTTACGATAAAAAGCTGTTATGAAACAGAATGATATCAATTATTTCCTCACTATGCATCAACCGACACAACTTTACTGAGTTTCTTGGAGTTCTTGGGATTGTTAACTGTTTGAGGACAACTCTGCTCAACGGTGACACCTCCAACAAATTTTTTTTACGTTTTTTTTGTACTTAATGGGTTTGACATCATCTATTACCATTATTTCCTTGCTCAAATATATCTCGTGAAAGTCGACTGGGATCAGGCACGCAAAAAAATGGGTTGAGAGTGAAAAATTTGAAATACTCATTCTAAACACTACTAACTTACACGTCTTGTTGTCTTTCGTACAAAAAGCGTGTTCATTGCAAGTGTCGCACTCAGTAGCCTCCCAGGTATCCTTTAGAAAACACGGCCAAGCATCATGAGTATTTCTGTCAAACGCACATATACAATGATCGTCATAGCCGGTTGGCTCATCCAACTTTGTCCTAAAAACTAATTTTATTCATCGTCCTAGAAATAAAAAAAGAGAAGAAAAACGGGAAGAACCATATTTGACCATGTAGCTTGCACACTAGTTCTCCAAAACGGACTCAAAAAAAAATTTACTCTACCTCTCTGATTTGCATTCCTCCATAAGATTTAGCCCTGTTGTAGTCTCCATGTAATAGTCGTTCCCCTCTTCCCATTCAACCTCCTCATCATCTTTAAGAAGTAAGAACTATTTCTTCTACATCTCGTATTTGGCAATCGTAGACCTACCTAAGCTGAAAGGTTTCCTAGTGCTACCGACTGAATCCTGTTTTTCCGACGACAGGTCTTCCAGTTCGGCTGAAGATTTTCCGCACAAACATCTCGCGTAGCCCTGAAATACAGTAGAATTGGCTCGAAATTGGAACTATGTCTATCCAGGGAACAAAAGGGACGAAATATGAATATGCAGCGCTCACCGGCTCAAAGAACGCACCATGTAAACCGACAGATCTTTTTGTCTTTGGCGCGGATGTTGCCTCTACAGGAGGTGCATCCTCGCCATGCTGTTTAACTCCAGCTTGTTCCATGGCACCATCGAAAGCAGACAGCTGAATTGAAGAGATAGATTAGTTATTTTACTAATTATTAAAATTCTAAATCAATTGGAAAAGTATGACGCACCGTTCTTTTAACCAGATCTACACTTGTAGCTAGGCTAGCCTTATAAGGATTCAAATTACATAATGTAATTGCTGGGAACGGTGCTGTGTCTGAACCGAACGTCTTTAAGATTGGGACCGTTGGGACCACATGGAAACTAGTAAGTGGAAAGTTTGGTAACTGGATTACACAACACTACAGCCTAGTCAAGACGTTTTGGTTTATTATCCAGGATATCGTAACCAGCCATGGATTGGGCGGCGAGTTTTCCAATTTTCTTGCAAATTCTTGCGAATGTGTCTTTACCGAAAGGTCAGGGTCCAGTCCCGCACCGTGTGTGTACTGTACATCTCTTGGGTGCACAACGAGGTCGCAAAATTGGTTCATTAATGACTTCAGAATATTTTGCTGTGTTTCAGAACTTTGGAATTCAACAAATACATTTGAAGAAATTATTTAGAGTCAGCACGGCTAGGATCTACTTATATCTAGGGAAAATGGATGTGTTTGGCGGCTTCACGTCCGTCACCGCCTATGTTTTAGTGTGAGTCCCTAATTTTTTTGGAGAATTTCAATATCTCTCGTAATCTTTCGGGAATTGTTTCTCCGAAATCTCCTCTTTTTATCCCATTGTAACCCTGTTTTCAAAAAAAGGATTTACATATTTCCCTTCCATAATATGGGAACTGTGTGATAACTGTGGTACAGTAAGTCCCTACCAAATTTCAGCTGAATGTCCACGATTTTTTCGTTCCTATTATATTTAGCCAATACACTTTGGGCATTCATATATAGCATAGTCATGCATCCAAGAAATAGTAGAACCCATACAGATCTGCAAGGATGCACGTTTGGTGAAAGGTTGACAACAAAAAAAAACCGTCAAATTCATTTCTTATGGTGAAGCTTTTCTTGGAATAATTACCTGTAGTATCGATTTGGCGCCTGTCCTATCATTGGTATTCCATGAGCAGATGTCTTGTAACAGAATTCCTTGAAATGCCAAGCCATTCGTTTGTCATAGGGGAGAAGTTTCGGATCAAAGTTACCAGTGATTATTTCACACTAAAATCCCATTTTATTTCAAACATTTACCAGGATGATCTAAACTCAAAGCGAAGTGAGTGAAAGAAGTGTTTTCCTCACAACAAAAATTGAGAACAGAGAAGTAGCTCACTTGTACTCCTGACTCGGATGAGTTGAAACATTCTCCGTAACCGAAGTCACCAAAATATTCACGTTCTGTGACAAATTTCACCGGATCTCCATGCATATACGCGAGAGGATCGCCGTATACATTAAGAAAAAAAGGAACAATTATATGGAATAATATTAGAAAGAGATACTTATAAGGCATTTGGAAAACGCAAGTTGAAAGACAAACACGAAGATGTCGATAAACTGAACTCAATGGAACAGCAAAGTAAACCAAAGTGGTTTGCACCTAATGTCGAAGTAAAAAAATTCTAAAGCTATCTCCTACCTGTTTCATATATTCCGTAGACTCTTGGAGCCTTTCCCAATTTTTTAGGTTCTGTATCCACGACATATTGGCTTGTCTTCTGAATTCGATGAGAATCACGTTGAAAATTAGATAAACTTGACAAAATTCTTCATGACTTCTTCCAAGAAAATTAAAGAAAGCTTTAATATTAATTAATTCCGAAAATAACAACTAGCTAAGAAGAAATTGTGCATTAAGAACAACTGAAATTTAATTAATGACGTTTAATGAAAGAATGTGTTTCAGGGAAAAAATTCTGCGGAACAGAATGGACCCTTAAGGAATGCGTTTTATAAGGCAGACGTTCACGCGTCAGCGCATCGGAAATGCATGAAAGATCCGAATGTTTGCATGACTTTCACGCGTCGTGACAGTTACAAACAGAACCATTCAGAAGTTTCACAACAAGGATTCATGTAGAAAAAAAAATAAACTTACTATTCTTATTTGCGTAAAAGTAATTATCTATGGAAAACTATCCTAGGATCATAGATTTCGTTCAAATTGTTACAATCGTTTTCGAAGGGTTGCTCGCGCAGTTGTAATAGTCTTTTTCCTTACTTGTTTGAACTATATTCCACCTATGTATTTTTCGTATATTTGTTATTTTGTATCCATGTTATATTGTGACGTAGTTTCTTCCAAATTTTTTATGGCAGCAGCTAGGTCAAGCCGTGCCTAGCTTTACCTAGATTTTCTTAAAACAATAATTAGTCTATCTAAGCACTTCCGCAGGATAGCTACTTTTTTTTGAAAAAAATGACCTCACATCGCAAGAAATATGGATGATAACGAGAAGACAATAACAAGAGATTTACCACAATAGTTTGTAGTTGGATTGAAGTTTAATCATTTCCAAAGCATTCCTCATCTGATGCGAAACTCCTCTCGACAGACATTTCCGCTGAGGAAATGAACGCTCAGCAAGGACCGAGAAGCAGCGAAAGTTAAACGACAACCATTTTCAGGATCATTTTATTAGGACACTTGATCCTTAAGTTTCAAAACGTAGAATTCATCAGAATCTCTGACACATATGAACAAAGTATATATTCAGCCCTGTCCCAACAGATAATCCATATAGGATAAAGGGTAATGTGTCTGGTGTTAATCAATCCGCCTGGGATGCGCCACCACGTTCACTTCAGTTCAGCGTTCATTTGAGGTTTACGAGCGTGCACTTGGCCTATACAATGACTTTCGGGGCAGTCGATGTGTCAAGTCAGTGTTTTTGTCCTCCCAGACAAGTTTGGTACCAATTTATTGACCCCGGAGGGATGGAAAGCGTGGTTTGCACTGGGCGGATTCGAACCTTCGATAGATCGCGCAGGGAGCGGAACCTCTAACCGCTGCACTACACCCGCACCAGATAAGCTTTCGGCAGAAGAAATTCACCTATTTGAAAATATTACACTATTAGGACTAAAGAGATAAAGGTGGCTGGTGAAGAGGATTACATCCGGACTACAGAAACTGAGTGCGCCCCACTATCCTATGGAACTGTATTTATGACGCGTGTTCAGCTACTGGTGATACCAGATGCAACCTATAGTTGAGAAAAGCCAAGATTACTTATGAAAAATCTGAAACGGGAAACTTCTATTCGATCCACAACTGCCCTTGACCCTACAGAAGTCTATTCACAGCGAGTATTCAACTACTAGTGATACTAGATGCAAACCATAGTTGGGAATGTCAAACTAATTTAGGAAGTATTTGAAACGAGAAATTCCAGGAAGACTCAAAGAAAAATTTTGACGTGCTCTTTTTCTGTATCGAGTTATCAGGTCGTGTAGGTGAGCACACTATTTCTCCCAGTGAAAAATAGCTACTTTACCAGCTTCGAAAGGTGATTGTGTTTTTTCACTTTTCAGTATTTGGAAAAAATGTCTCGATGCACAAACGAAAGAATATTGATATGTTTGGAGTTGTTTAGGCGCAGGTTTGCTTTTGACGTGTTGAAAAGAAGCTTCTTTTCCGGGAAATTTCTTCGTTTGACTTGCAAGGAGGTGAAAAGTGCTGTCACCATCAGCGAACGTTCTTTGTATGAGTGATGCCGAAGAGTGTTCCATTTCATATGGATGTGTAAGTGGAATAATGAATCCTAAGTTCTGTCGTACTCCAGCGATCGGGAATTACTTTCATCTGCTTGCGAAGAAAGTTTTGGGGGTATTGCGCCTTAATGAGGACCGTTTAGATGGAACTGAACTTAACTGGAGAGAACTTACGAGATATCTAGGGGAGGACAAGAACCTCAATGTTCAGATTTTTTCATGAACCTTTCTCTATGAGGAAAGCCCGTTTGATGTCTTTTCCACTGTTCCAAGCAACTCTTTACTTTTTTGAGTTTTTTTTTCTGAAGAAACGCAGTGCTCATTTTAAATATCCCAACATTTTTGTATTTATCCCAACATTTTTTCGTGGTAGTATTCTGCTTAGAAAGTGCTGGAGCACTCAAACATATTCCTTCTCATAAAATAAGAATTAAAAACGACTAGACGTGTCACACCGGTGAGTTATCTCCGGAAAGGGATGTTTTTATGTGTCTCACCTCCTACTGCATTCTCCGTGATGAGCTCGTCTCACAGTCGACCTTGTTCCATAAATCCGTTACATATTACCTTTTCTTTTGTTTCTTATAGTTACTTTAAAGTTACAGTTACTTTTGTTTTACGGTAACCGGATGTGCAGAAAACGGTGGAGGAGCACAAAAACAAAACGTAATCTAGGTTCATTTACTTGTTATCTTGCTCCGATTACGGTATTACAGCGTCTTAACAGACAATTATAGCTATGTTTGCAACGAATAATTTTGTAACTCATAACAAAAATGTTCAAAATTTATGAAACTAAACAATTCTAGCGTCGAAACGAATACAAATAAATTGAGCTATTATGACACATACCTTGAAACGATTACAACTTGACTTGGCAGCAATAATAAGCAACAATATATTTGACGGGAAAGTGCAGAAAAAAGATATGTTATATTTGAAAAATCACATGACTAATCACATTAAAATAAAGCCAACAATACATATTTATCTCCGAATTAATTGCAGCGGCAGTATCATGGCAGGAATAAAACGAATTGCAGTGGTGACACCAGTTTTTCCTCCAGATAGAAGCTAATTTCTGGATGAAAGACTTAAATTGAAAGCGTGGATTGTCTACTGTGGAAGCATTGATTTTGTGCACATATTTATGTATGTGTGTGTGCGTGTGTGTGTGAATGAAGCAGGTGCGTGAAAACTAAGTTGTTTACACTCCCAATGTGTCATCAGTTATAATAGTGATATTGGTCACTTTTTCAGTAAATGGACATCTGGGAAACCGTCTAGAAACGATTGCAACAATCTGAAATAAGGTTTGATTGTACAAGGAAAACGTTCGGTTGCAGATCCTTGAGATAGTTGAGAAACACGTTGGTAGACGTGAATTCGTGAAGTTCTTGTGCCTATCCTTGGAACTATAGTGAAGTCAAAACGATCTGAAACTTAGTGCAGTTGCGCACGCGGCTGCGTTCGAAGCGGAGCGGGTGAGCTAGCCGTTCAAGTGATGAGTTGAGCACTGCCTCGTTCACTTGGACTTCAGCGATGAGTGGCGAGGGTTAGCGAGGGTCCCTTCTGAATCCTAACCGTGTCGCTTCGAGCGCAGCCGCCTACACAACTGCTTCAGGTCGTTCTGACCCGACTATGTCTGTTCACTGGACTTAAAGGCATCATCCCACGAATCTGGCGTGGTATGAGTTTTCGTTGGAGCAGACCTATATCGGGTCGTAGATTATGCTTACAGAGGTGGTTGGGCTAATTTCTCCCTCTATCCCTGTAAACATACGGGTCGTGTTTCTTACGAAGTCCTGTATTGCAATTTGTCGAAAATCCATTCGGACACCCCGATGGGCAATCAATTTAGACCGACGAATCCCAAGAGGGGGCGGGCCGCAAGGGTGGCGCGTTGCAATAGAGGACGTCGTAAGAAACAGCGTTCCGGAGCCGTCTGTTTACAGTGATGCAGGGAGAGATGAGCGGAACCACCCCTATATATATAATCTACGACCCGAAATAGGTATACTCCAACGAAAATCCATACCACGTCATATTCGTCTTCAATTTCAGTGACCACGGGAATGGATACTTCTCAAGGGCTGTGCTCTGCAGCTCTTACTTATTCAAACATATTATTGAAGGTTAACTCACAGCCCATATTTTTTGCTTTAACGTAGTTCGGAAAGTGTAGCAGAACGACGCAAGTGATAAAACAAGCGCTACACAGCCGATCACGATAAGATCGATATAAGTGTCCAAATTGGTTTGAGTTATTGTTGACAATACCTTAAGTACTAGTAAGTAATGACGTAGTCCCTTTAACCGATCCGAAACCTACAGGAAATCCAACATAGCGCATCAAATAACTTCGATCGAGTGAAGAAAGATCTTTTTCGACCATATATGAATCAACTTCAGTTTCATTTACAGAAAACAACACCTGAACCGCGCTACCAACACGTTCTATTTTATGGACCTAAATCAAGGATTTTATAACTATTAAGAGACTGTAGACTTTTTACTAATGAATATGATAATGTTCAAACCTGCACAAGATATTCCTGATTTTTCTCGTCAGTGGCTCTCTTAAACCTCTTCACGCGTTTGACTGATTCCTTCACAACCTGACTAAGAGCGCTGGTCAGATTGCTAGTAAGGTCAAAGGATTGCAAATCTAACGATGAAGGGATCTTCATCTTCAACACTAATACTGACGGTTTCCTAAAAATATCGAGAAGTTGCTGTTTGTATCCTGAACGAAAGCTGAGACCAAGGATAACCTTGGAAGTGTCGTCGGTGGGGTCGGAAAGAGTGTTTCTGTCTCCCATGAACCACCTCCACCCCCGCCGCTAATTGGAGCAGTGACTTGTCCGGGCCCAATCACAGGTAAGCTGGTCGGCGAGGGAGAACTTCCTACAATTGGAGTAGAAGTGGGAGGAGCAGTGGCGCCAGGTACAGAAATAGGTGTAGGAGATGTTTTTCCTGAAGTATGTGCGGTTATCGTAGGTCTTGAAGGTGACAATGTGACGGCGACCAATCGGCCAGTAGCCACACCTAAAATGCTCTGCTTTTTTCCCGAAGACAGTATACAAATATTATATTAAAAGTAGCATACAAATAAAACAATAAATAAAAATAAAATAATAAAACATAATAAATAAAACATAATAATATTAGTAGTAATAACATAAATCATAATAGGATAATATAAATAAAATAAATGTATATTATTAAAATATTGATATTTGATTGAAAACATCGTTTCAAAACTTTTTGATGTTAGGTTCTCTAAACAGTTAAATAGGGCCTGGAATTTCGTTTTTAAAAATGGCAATGAGTATTTGAAACACCCTTTTCAAATCCAGGAATCCGAGACCTCGTGAACACTCAGAGGCTTCAGTGCATCCAAGAAGACAACCCTTTACCTCAACAGAAATGATAAACTGGAAATGTGTGGAAGGGATCAGTGGTGACGTTATGAGGCGAAACATCTCCTTAGGGCTGTGTAGGTGTAAAAAGTAGATCTCTCGGCTAAAATGATGCTTCGGATGTTCCTTATTATTTATTTCGTCATTGTTATTATCCTTATTTTGGACTTCTAGAGACTAACGGATTTTCTCGAACTTCTGGACTCGCATATTTCGCTTTTTCGCTGACAGCTTTGTAAATTACTTTTCGAGTTCCAGCTACTACCTAGAAGGGAACCTAACATTCAAAATGTCCTCTATTGCCGCCATTTAAAATGGCAATATTGCAATGATGAATGTCTCAACATCCTAAGAAAGGAACCAGAACATTCCAGAAAACTACTGAATCCATCTCATTTCATAAAAATTGAAGGTAATTTCTGGATAAAACTGTTTCCGTCATTTGTCAGCAGTCAGAAAATTGCTCGCACCTGTAAAATCCTCGAATTGTCCGATCACGAACTGATCAGACGTTCTTGTGGGACCGATTGTAGGAGTAGTAGTGATATTTGCAGGAAGTCCCTCAGTTTTGATTATTGAAGTTGATAACGTTGCCTGGGTGACAGTTGTAATTTCCGCTGGCGAGGGAAATGGCTCAGTTGAGGAAGGTGGCAGAGTTTTCCTGGGGGTTGAAGCTGTGACAATGGATACATGTGGCTGTGTTGTCAATGCCATTGGGAATGTACTCGCTTCACTTGGGTGTGTAAGGAGTGTGGGAAACGTTTTAATCCCAGTGCTTGAAGGAACAGCTTCGATAGGCGATCTAGTGGGGAATGTAGGAATAAGGCTAGTTGGCAGTATTGTTCTAGGTAGAACAGAAGTTTGGTTGAGACAGGGAGCACAACGGTCAGTTCCATTGAAAAATATGACCGGTCCTCCCAACGGTCCAGGACGTGGGAACGAAGGTTCAACAAAGTCTTGAGGAAGTGTGGTGAGATGAACTTCTGCAATAGATATGGATTCAAGCGCTCACAGAACTGAATTATGTATACTGGTTTCTTCCATTGTTAGCACTCACCTCCCGGACCTACATTGGCGAAAATATCAGGTGGTGTGACAAAAGGTGACAAGAGATCCTTCAATTGTGGCAACCCGTGACTTCTTACCACTTCTATGCAAGAACGTCCTGACTCGACAATAAGCCGAGGTGCACCACCGTCAATACGCATAACATGGTGAGCAGCTGTCATACCCACCTGAAATGACTCAATTTAGTAAAAATCCGACCCGCCCACAACGAATGTTTTCATCATTAACATTGTCCGCTATCCTCAAATCACATGAATCATTCGCGGCGATTTAGCCGCATGTTTAGTAGGAATAGTGGATTCAGGTAAACACCTACCCAAACCTGTAGTTTCCTTCACAAACGTTTGCTTTTACGCTGGAAAAAAGCGACACTCTCTTACTTTTTTCCAAAAACTCTTCAGTGCCACATACTCTGAAAACTGACCGTGTTCAACCAAGTTAACGCGACGCGTATGCTGCAAGAATGTTCTTTTTCTGCTTAAAGCGTGTCACGAAAGTGTGAGCGTGACTCCGTTCAATTCCCCTTAGGCGTCCCGAAAAACGGCGTGGGAACCGCTTTATTTTCTAGGATATGTCTTAGAACACCCTACACGCACATGTTCCCATTCCCTCAGCAATCTATTCATTCAGTTTGCGTAAACAAGCTGCTGAGAGCTGATTGATCCTCGACCGCTCGCTTGTGAATGCGGCGCGTGCACAATTTCGCCGCGTTTTCATGTACCGCGTAAGAACAAACGCCGTTTCCACGCTCCATGTTTCCACTCAGTTTTCCAGACAAGTTTATTTCTTGATACGCTGCCGTAAACACAAGTTCTCTCCTCCCTGTGCCTTACCTTCATTGTACGTCTCATGTTCACTCCTTGTCACCCATATAAGCTATATACCACTATGCTAATAAGATAAAATCCAGTTTGACAAAGCTTTTTTGAGGTAGCAGCGTTCAAAGATAAGAATATAATTTAAGGTGCAATTTAGCAACTTCAAAAAAAAAGATCCAGCCAAGAACTCACATTTTGTACGGGAGTTTGAACTGATATACGCGAGTTCATTGTATGTGCGGTTACACGACCAGAGTTGTCAAGATTCAAATCAGTGCCCATCGCTGTTACCTTAAAATCAAATCATAGATACAACACCGCTACTAACTTGTGTCCCAAAAACCGTCGCTCATTTGTCAAAAGTAAATTTTCGAAGTATATTTGAAATCAGCAGCTCATTTACTTTCGAATGGTATTTTCAAAATTTAATTTTGCCCACTTCCAAGAATTCCGACGGTTTGCGACGGATTAATCCGTCGGCGACGGTTTTTGGGACACAAGTTAGTAGCGGTGTTGTAAGTTAAAAGTGACCAGCGAATGTGTGCAGCCGAGCGAGGGCGATCCTCCTTTAATTGGGAAGGGAGGAGAGCGAAAAGAAGCAGAGGGAGAGTGCGTTGCGGCGGGCGCGTCGCTCTCATGCGGTTGAACATACTCGGTGGTAAGTATTGCTAACAGGTAATATAATACAACGACAGAGCAAATGAGAGAAAAAGAACGATGGATCGATCCAAGTAAGGGTATGTTATCTAGTTTGGGGAATGTTCACTACCTTCACAACATCCGCTGTGATTACACTGCTCCCGAGTGATAACTCTCCTCCTCCACGATCGATTTGAAGTCTAAAAAGAATGAATGAAAAATTGAATCAAATTCATATGTTGAGCATGAGATTATGTACTTATTCAGTTGTTCCACACTGACGTCGACTCCTGAAGGAAGCATTCTCAGCATTGTGCTCTCGTTAGGACATCGTATCAGAATCTCTTCTTTTGTTAGAGTAACCTTGAATGGATGCTTTTGTTTCAAAATCATGGATTTCGCATAAAATGAGAAAACCGCACATCATATGGAGTCATATTCGTTCGAGCAACAATAGAGTATTTATCCGTAAAAATATTAATAGAGGTGTAGTCGCCATCTATTTGTACTATCTTGTCACCGAATTCCACGTATACTGTAGCACCCAAAAAGCATACACGAATATGATATAAAGGTGACGTCGCTAAATCAAGTGAAGGTAACATATTTCAGACATTTTTTAAATATTACATCACATTTATTCTATTTTTTTCGTAATAATATTTTTTCATAATATTTTTTTCGTAATTCCAAACAAATCAAAGAATTAATATTTTGTAGTCGGCATCAGATGTGTTCAATCGGGTGTCGCGGTCACCTCAAACGCATTCCGCTCTGCTTACGAATTCCCTTTCAATTTCAGGAAGTCTTACAAAAAGCAGCGAAAGTCAACATAGTTACCGTCAACTTTTTTTAGACAGATAAATTATGTAGCGTCAAAAAACAAAATTACATACCAAGAAGGATCAGTTCTCGCACCCCATTTGGAAGAGTAGAGGCTACGATGTGCATGGATTTCTGCCGATCACTCAACCATGTGATCGCCTCAATGCCAGCTCTTTGTCCTCGGACACCCTGAAATGAGACGGTGGATGAACCGTAATGACAAGAATAATTCATTCAACAGTGGATTACGGAAACGATCCTTGCACAATTCTCCTGACATTGCTGGAACTGCGTACTCTCAGAAGAATTTACAGTCGATGCTGGACGTATTTAACTGAGATAACTAGGCGCAGACGAGCACTGGGGCTCTGTTTGTCTGACCCACACGTGGATTGCTGGGACAATTTACCTGTGCTGACAAGCTCCATAGCGGATTAGTGTCCGCATCGCGCTCGGTGCAGCTGCGTAGGTGGTACGGTGGGGCGAAGGGTTGGAACCGAGATGGGACCCTCCATCACTCCACTAATCGCTGCTGCGGGAACCGCTCGCAACCACCTGAGCCAAGCTCAGCTCCTCACGTACCGTGCTTCAGGTCGTTTCGACCCGTGTAGGCCATGCACACATCATTTAACATCTTTTGCAGTGAATTTTTACGCAAAAGCAGTGGGAGAAGAAATCGATTGATACAACCATGGAATCTGTCCGTGTGTTTTTGAGACTTCTGCTTTTCACCAGCTACATACTTCCCCGGGACCTTTTTTTTTGTAAGAACGTATCTATCTCGCGGAAGAATTCTTCCTACTTGTTTATTCCTATTTTTTCTTTGTAGATTTCGCTCGAGAGGTTTCATCTCACCTGCACATGAAGACCACTATCCTCCAGTGACACATTAACATTTCCTACGAGATCATGGACAATGCTCGAGTGACCATCTTGCGTCCGATTCGTGCGCATATAAAACTAAACAGAAAAAAGAAAATTAACACAATAAATCGAAAAACGTTTCTTCGATTCGCTTCGTTTTTTTTTCTTCTTTTTTCCGCTTTTTTGTACTCCTTCGACATGAAAAGCGCTTGGTTCTGCGATTTTAAAATCCACTATGAATGTTTTTCTAGAGTTCATCATAACTTGTTACAATTTTTTTTTATTAAATGAAGTTCCTTTAACATTAACCTGCATGCTTTGATTCCGGCTTAAACTTGAAATACTGAATTGAACTTAAACTTGAATTAAATACGTATTTAAAATAAAGTTATTCGCGGAATTTATGCAGTTTTTTTTCCAAATTCATGTTTTGAAAACGATAACAATCCGATTTCCAAAATCCATACAATCATTGTCAAAATACGAGAACGAAGAATAAAGAAAACTTACGTTAATGTCATTTCCCTGAGAGTATATAGTAGCACTATGTTGGACGTTTAAATAAGTATCTGCTTGTTGAGCGGAGCAATTCACAAAAGTGTCATAAGAATCGAAAGAGACTGTTGAATGACCTGACCATAGGGACCCATTCACATTCCTAAATCAGAAAAAAAAAATCGCTCACCCCATGAAAGTCGCCGTTGAAGGATTTCTGTAAAACATGAATGCTCGAAATATTAAGAATTACTTAGCAATTTGCTTCATTATCCGTTTCAATATAAAACAGTTTTCATTTTGATGATAAAAATTTGAGAAATTCCCAATGTAAATTTTTCATATGAAGCAGCAAAACTTAATTATATTAAATGTTAAGCCCAAAATCTTCCAAAGCTGTTTAAACTCACAAAACCAGGATATGGTTAGCGCCAAATGCGTTCATCCGGGTCTGTCGTAGCGCATGCTTTTTATCTATTTTCATGTTATTTTTTACCACTCCCCTTTCGCCCTCACGTACCACAATCAAAGGCGCATTGTGTTCATCCGATTTAGAGGTGCTCAAAGAGTTCAGAGCCGCGCGACGGGCGCAGTTTGGCGGCTTTGGTGATTATTGAGCGCAAGAATGTGAACAACCAACCCAATAATCATCGAAGCGCAGAGCCGCCGAACCGCGCCGCTCGCGCGGCTCTGAACTCTGCTGGCAGCCTAACACACTCAGCGCCGACTATGTTCGCGGACTAAACCATGAATTTCAGAAGAACAAAAGAATTTCAAATTCAAGTAGTTAATTGAGGAGTAGATTTCTGGAACACAGACTGCCATAAAAGCCGACCACGTGATGGTGAGTCGAAATTTAGCAGATTTCTCATCAACATAGACGTATTTCTTTAGGATTCTATGAACACCAATCTAATCGTGAATCCAAGTCATGCACAAACATTAGCAACCACATGAGGTTGCTAATGTTGAAACTCCTCGGTGTTGATTGAAAACTACTGCAACGTTGGTATTTTGCAAACAATATTCTCACCATAAACTATCATAATTTCAGACTTGACTATACTAATGTCGAAAATTCGATGGAAACTCAAAAAAAGTCTACCCAGTCTTTTCGTCTCATAAGAAATGCTTCATCGTCATTGTTTTACTCATTACGGAATAATTTTTAGAATGGAACTTACTTTTCTGTCATGTCTATTCTAGATTCAGATGAAATAACTGTGATATATTTATCGAACAGCACATTTGAATGAAGTGAGTGAACCTGAAAATTAATAAATTCTTCGTTTAACAAATTTAATTTTCTCTCATGGATAAATTACCAGTTATAATTGTAACTAAGTGTCACTGACTCGTATGCTTATGCATCCGTTTTACATGCATCATAAATGAGTATCGCGTGTTCATTAACGCCATGCAATTCAGCAGTATATTAAAAACAATTAATGATGTTCTACATTCCATATACATTTCAGGAGAGAATTAAAAAATAGAATTTCAGAGAAGTACATAGAATCGAAGAAAATTTTTGAGGGACGAAAATATCGTTGAGGAACTTTTGGCCGACCTGAATGTGTTGTGAAGGTAAGGTTTGTCTTCGAAGCCTCCGTCCATGTGCAGCGAACAACGATAACAATAATACTACTCCTAATCTGTCCATAATCTAAAAAGTAGCAGATAGAGAAGTTACTGTAATCAGTGGTCAAGGAAGTAGCGGATAATTACAGATTAACAAGACAGTTCTTGCACTCATTTTGATCAATAGGAATACATGGAAAAATACAACGTTGCAGAACAGGACCATATATCTCTGAGCTAACAATTTTTGTCAACATTCAATTAATGATCAGAGATTAATCAATACCGCACAAATATGATATGATATAATATTTAATCAATTTTGAAGAAAAAGAGATAAGATCCATTCCCAAGCAAAATCTTATGAAACTATATGGTCGACGCCGAACGTGTTCAACCACATTAGCGCGACACGTTCGTCGCAGCGCATGCTCTTCCTTACGCTCTGACTGGAACCTATCGCGCTCAGTCGGTTAAACACATTCGGGATCGACTATACATTGAAATTTTATTTTTTTTTATTAAAGCACAATCGATAATATTATGATGATAGTGTGCAACTTTCGAATTTGCCTATCACACAACCAGTTCTAATATGCTTCGTTACATATTTCAAAAATTCCAGCTTGAAAGAATCGTTCCAAAAAATTGACAGTAGCAAACCTCAGGGAACCCGTAGTGTTTGGGTTCCAGGTTACGGAACCTAGCGTGGTTCTGCGCAACACCTCCTAATCGTTGTAAAAACAGTGCTCCTTCCTACGAGGAAAGTTATAGCGCACCTTCCCTTTGCTCGCGCCGCATCCATGGGCGATCATGGATGCGGCGCGATCTATGATACATTCTCACTAGCCTATTCAAGTAAAAACAATGAATGGGGTGTTGAGTTGACCGGGTCGTACAGGGGGGGGGGTGTTCTAACGTATCTCGTAGGAAGAAACGTCGTTCGCATGCCGTCTTTAACGACGACTAGGGAAACGTGAGCCGAGTCATGCTAAGTTCCGTAAAATACGACATAAACTCTGCAGGTTCCTTGGGGTTTCCGTACCAGTTGTAATGCGTTGCCTTTAATCTGGTTTTGCCTAGCATTATGCCCTTTCTTGGATTTTTGGAAGACATTCCCTATCACTCGGTTCTGCTATAACATTAACCAATTTCATGGAATTTTACATGAGAAACAATAGGACTGTTCTTTCTGTACTAAGTAGGACTTTGACTTCAAAATTCAGCTTTGATGACACATCGAAGCGTTGCATTTTTGAGAGCTAAAAATAATTAATTACAGGTGGTGCATGTATTTTCTCCTAGGGTGGTATTATGTTATAAAGACATTTTTTTTGGAAAAAAAAACACTAAACATGCTTCTGCTTTCTTACTGATGGTTCACATCGTTCATACAGTAAATACAGTATCAATAATTTCGGGGTATGCTCCGTTTTTCCGTCAAACATGTCAACCTACCGCGAAAATGTTGATGTTAGGATCCTCACGGAAAGGTAGTGACAGAGGTGTAGGTCAGTAGCGGAATTAGCCTGTTCGCATTCAATTCAATCAAATTTCCCAGAGAAAGTGTACAAATATGGCGTTATGAGGTGCCTCGTAGGGAAATTCATACAGAATGTCCGTTTCGCACGACGTTTTCGAGATGATTAGGGGAATCGAAGGTGAACATGCTCGTATTCGTAATCCACTAACTAATCTAACGTTATATTCTCGCAGAAAAATCCCAAATTTTTCCTCGGAAGATCCTAACAACGTCAGGTTCACAGTATTCATCTTTACCTCATAAAGGGTACATACCTTATCGGTTTTTACTCATTAAGAACATGGTAATAGCATCTTTTTTAAACGTGAATCGAGAATTAACACTATTCTTTTTTCTCATATATATATATCATATTAGGATAATATCAAGTTAGAATCTAGAGGGTAATCGGTACCGAATATGTTCAACCGGATGAACGCGATGCGATAACCGTAACGCACGTTTTCCTCCCCTCTCGATCCTCTACAATCCCTCTAAACACTAGTATCTCCCAATCAAAATCACATCCACTCGCCCGGTTGAACAAATCCATTACCGATTATACTTGAGAGATCATAGAAGTTCATGACAAATAGACTGCTTCTGTCTCATTATTAGTTCACTCATTTTTTTTCCTTAATTTAAAAATGTACTGGAAATGTTACAATTCCTCACTAGGTTTTATTTGTGGAACATTAACATTCGATGATATTTTGCGAAATTAATTAGACCAGGAATGTGGGTCTAAAAAGTGCTCGCAATACATATAGCATTAAAAATATCTATCGCTGAAAAAAACGTCTTATTTCCATTTGAGGAATATTTCCTGTTTCTTTCTAGAAATCCATTCATTTCTCTCCTTTTTTTTCGTTCAGATCCACATAATAAAAATCGTTTTATGCTCTGAATCGTCAATTTCCCTGAATAAGGGATGACATTCCATTGTGGGTGGAGTTGGTGACAGTCGATCCATCATCCACTATGCACCACCGTAAATTTTCCAAAAGAGGGTTTCGTGCAGCAATTATAATGTTTTCATGCCTCACCATCAATCCCAACTACTTTCGGATCGATCTAGTAACCTTTTATTTTTTTTTTTCTAAAGCGTGAATGTTAATTGTTACACAGTATTTATTTCAAAAGGGAAAGGAAAACAAATGAAGCTTGCCTAGCAGCCTCATTGTACTGAGAAAATGTTCTAAGGATTGTTCTGCTTAATCGCAGAATACTTCTTCCCTTTTTTATTGCAGCACTATCATTAGACACATTATTTTATTACCTATTTTGGTTAATAGGTGTGTGAAACCAAATAAAATAGCTCACTTTATGACAATGAGACTACAGTATCAGTAATTACATGTTAATAGAAAATATCGAGCTTCTAGTGTCCCCCATGGGTTTGGAAAGTCTGTGGATGCAAATGCGATAGAGAAAAGGTGCTCTTATTGACCAGTAAAAATTAAGTCAATGTTCCCCTTTAAATTTGTGCAATTAATATTGGGAAAAAAAGCGATTCAATGGGAACCACTAAATAATACCTAGTGCGACTTTCCTACCTCATTCGGAAGCACGAACTAGCCATTGGTGTTAGTTTCAAAAAAGGAGAAAAATGAGTTGTAAGTCATTTGCTCATTTATTTGGATTCAACTATTCTTGCATTATTTTGAAAAAAAATACACAACAGAGAGATTTTCTGCATAGGATGTTGTTTTTAAATATTTCTGTAGTATATGTGAAAAGAGAATTCCAGAAATAGACGCGAACTTGAGATTGCACACAGTGGATGTATAGTACTTTGATAGAATCCAGTTAAGCAAAGATCCATAGATCCATGGATAAGCAGAAGTAGAAAATCCTATAGTATGCTAATACAGGGAAGCGGATTGTTATAGTTCGTATCAAAGAGATTGTGAGCGAGGGTAATAAGAGGCTAAGCCGTATTAACGTCGTAATACTCATGAGGTTAGCGAAAGACCCCCCGGAGAAAGCTAGCTTGACCAAAGGCATCTCTATGGTAACAAGTGTGGACATTCGTGAGCGAGTTGATTGCCCCTCATATGACGACCGCCCGAACGAAACTCATTCCCGGTCGTGTTTCTCACACTATTTGTAATTGTTTCCGGTGAAACGTATGGCATGCCATCGGGGACATATCGGGTAAATTTGTAGATTCACCTGCCATTTACGGTATTGAGCACTTTTTAAAATTGACATGTATAAGGACTGGAATAAGCCTATTCAGGAAGAGTCTTCGGAACCCTAAGTTACACATATAGAGAACTTCAATTTGAAATGAATAATCCACAAAAAAAAGAGATAAACAGAGTCATGTGTGAAGGTCGTGGAAGAACTGTCGTTGAACGAAAATCCTAGTCACTGAGCTGAAATCTATTCTTAGAATAAACGCATATAAAGTGTTAGATGCTGTGATGTTGTTTGCTTTAACTAGTCACCATTTCCCAATGGTAACCATTTTAGAAAAAGTTACGGTATAATGGGCTCAACATCACTGAACGATTGCCTCTTTTTTTCGGAAAAAATTTTCCGCGTCACTTCTGTCAAGTGCGTGCATGCAATGCACTCGCAACTGTCGTTTATCCGGGAACAAAAACAGGAATAAAATCATAGCAAATAATTCTTCAAAACGAATTGGATATTTGTGAAACCCATGAGGTTTAATCTTTTCAGGATGAGCTGCGCATACTTTTCGTCCTGAATCTCTCCAGGCAACTGAATCGAAGCTATACAAACAACCTAGGGGAAAATGCATCCGAGAACTACATAGACACAAACAACAAAAGACTTGCTAAAACTTTCCGATGCTTTAAAAACGTGTAGCCCCACGGGAAAAGCCTAGATTCAACTGTGTGCTTATGTGCTAGAATTGTTTGGATGGAACACCAAATCTTGGACATAATTCATACGTATATACATACACAATACATATAAACATACATTCTAGGTTTTTTTTTGACCAGCTTCATACCATTCAAAAATCTTGAAATTTGAATTTATAGGCAATCGGCTTACCAATTCAAGACGAACTACAACTACTACGCACTGTAATCTTGGTTAAATAAAAGCACAACAAAAAAAAATCAACATTATTTCTATGACGCCCTATTTTTCACAAGACTTCCAAGTGACTACAAACCAGCTAAAATCGATGTGTTTATGTTTAAGCTGTAAACCAAAATTAAACGCAAAGGGCTTGAGGGGCTTTCCAAGGAAATTTACTCTTCCCTGATTTGCCGATCCATACGGAGAAATATAGATATGGTACTAATGTGTCGATAAAGGAATCAAACTCTCATCATAGTGATATTATGAGGTATAGTATCCTCTACTATTATCCATAATTATGTCAACTAACGTAAACTGGTATTTTTCTTGATTTTTCAGGAATGGCAGGCAACTCCTGAATCGTACTGCAACTTCTGCAGCAGATGCTTCTTGTAAAAAAGAAAGTGCGGCTATGATTTATTAGAATCCAAAACTATCTATTTTTTGTTCAAATATATACCGATTGATCGATGCATCGATACAACCTTAGTACTCTACAAATCAGAAGAGAAATTTTATTAGACCTCAATCGCACGAAAAGTTTGAGCAATATCTTCAACAATATTCTAGGATAAAGCATCCTACGGAAGATCCAATTCATATGAATACATTACAGTACTTGTAGTCTATTTTTGGGCAACTCTGAGAGAAATGACACAAAACAAATACCAGTGTAGTAGAGAAATACATCAACGGAGCAGAGCATATGGGAGCCGGAAAATTCATGGAAATGCCAATGAGGAAATCAGTGCACAAATGTCCACATAAACTACTAACAGTTCGTAAGAATTAAAGAATACATACTGTAAATTAACCGCACAAAGGGAACAGCTGCGCTCGATCAGCAGCACTTCCCCAGCACCAAAAACCCGTATCTCTAATTACTCTGACATTCTCTTTAAAACTCTACTTGTATCATTATATGGATGTCAAAAGCGGTATCACAGCGTTTGTATAAAGTAGTGACTAAAGAACGTGATTCTGACTAAAGAACAACACGACTACAAATAGTTTTGCGGATCGATCCTGAACAGTGTGAAAGTCTAAAACAGAGCTAATAATGTGTTTCAGGATGTTTTGCCGCTGTTCAGACTAAGTCGCCATCTAGCTGAGAGTATGAAATAGGTCCTGCTCGTACACCACTTGGATGTATGAACGTTGAAAGCAAATGTTGTGGACTGTTATTGTTATTATTTGGAAAATAGCGTCTGGATAGTGATCGATCCGGATACATGGATGCATCATGAGGTGGTTCCTGGAATTGTCTTTTCTCAGATGAGCTTATGAACTTCGGCTGTGAACTAGTAACGTACAGGATAAGGCATGTTAGCGTATGTGCTTGTACCACTTCTTCCCATTGTCCCATGTCTACTACCAGGATATTCTCGAGCTAAATTTTTGGAATATTAAAAAAATTATCACTGATGCTTAGAAAAGCCCGCTGATCGTTATAGACTTACGTTCAAATTCGTACTCCATCAGACAATTTCTGTCGTATAAAGTTGGATCTATTTGTTGCATGTAACCGTTCGGATTCACTTCCTGAAACCAAGAAGGTGAACGCACTAGCGATAAATAACAATTTAGAATCAAAAACAAAGAACGTACAAAAAATAAAAACATGACTAGAATGAATCTGACAGAAATTAGAACATACAATCATGGTTCGTACGCTATGATCGTCCTCACTCGCTTCAGGAATATCAGGTTCCTCACGCTCACAGTGAACAGCTCCTTCGGACTAAAAAAAAACCGAAATTATTTTTCGTATACTTCTAACACCATGATAAATGGAATCTAGATGTTGGGATGTTGTCTAAGCATTCAAATGCCTATCTATGTAGTTTAACTAAACTTATACCAATTATTCCAAAAAACAAAATCAAACTTTACGGGGTAAGAAACAGTCAGAAATAAAATATAAATAAGGAGTGAATAGATGGGGAAATAACAGGATGGATCTATCTAAAATTCTCAGTACAAATCAAGAGAACCAAGCATTAAATAAGGAAAGAAACCACAATTATTTAAATGGTATAGAAAACTACTCACTTGAAGCATAGTTCCGTACATTTGCACAGGTCTAACCCCATCCCCATTTATGGCTGTTCGCACCATTTCAGTTTTCTCTGGAAATATTCGGAAATCTAAAATACATTGTGAGATTCCAGCAGTATCGTAACCCACCCTGTATCTTCTTTTTCTTGTTACGACGTTGCAAATAACAAAGAAGAAGACAGTTGAAAAGCAGCAATAATGTGCCACCGATTGCAAGTAGCATAATAATTGGTCGTGGTATGGATTCCTTCTAAATGTACATGATATTCGGTATCGATTTATAAACCGCGTCAAAGGTGTTCAACCAGGTGACCGCAATGCGTCATGGATTGGAGAAAGGCAGGAAAAAGGGAGTACTTGAGTAAAGGAGAGAAAGAAAGTCAAGAAAAACTCATTCAGTATCGACTGTGAATTCAGTTGTCATAGAAATTACCTTTCCGGAAAGGACAGCAATAGTCGTCCCATCCTCGCTTAAGGTTGCAAATGCAGCCGGTGGTCGAGTTAGTTCAGATGAAAATCCTCTACTATTGATTGAACGAAGCTGGAAGAGATACACGGACGACGGTGCCAGACCGGATAATCGAAGATTCTGAAAATACGTATACATCTGTACATCAAAAACGAAGGGAAAATTAAGAAACAGTAAAATAAAGTTTCCCAAAAGAAAAAAGATGGAGAAGAAGTAAGGACCGAATGTGAGGTATTGATTCCGTGCATAATATCTTCGCCATCTTTCTGATATCTGATTTCAAACGTCTGATCAGATCCACCATCGAATCCAGGAGTCCATGAAATAGAAATAGTGTTCGCTGTACTATTGGTTGCATGAATATCGAGCGGTGCATCCGGAGGAGATGGTGGTCCTATCTGGAATCACGTAATTCGTATGCTTATCGTTTGACCTAACAAAGCACCATATCAAATAATGTAAACAAATGAATAAATAATATAAGTGTTGCCCACCGGAATGTGTATGCTATCGGTGCCAAAACTATTTCGAGCGGTGCAACTGATTTCACGAGCATAATCGTCTGGTGATATGTTGCTAATCCATAATGTGCTCTGAAGCAAATTTCCTGTTCGGAGTAGTGAAATCCCATTCTATTTCCGGATGTACCTCAAAGGTAGAATAATCGAGTTGTATTGTCGACATCCCATATTTTGTGTTATTTCCTTGAATGATTTCTCCAGCTCTACTCCAGATAAATTCAGCATCCGGAACAGCATGTGCTCTGCATCTCGCACGAGCTCGACCTCCTTAAACTCATTTAAAAGATGGAACATGAAGCAAATTCTTCAACAACAACCAATTACCGAGAGGTCCAGCGGCTCTGGACAAAACAGGCAGGGTTATTATCGTTGGAGCGGTGTTTACAAGCAAATAAGCAGTCCCTTCTCCAGGAAATCCAATTCCATTGTCCGCTTGGCAAACGTACTGACCACTAGCTTCCTTGGAAGCGTTCAAACGAAGAGTTACATGAGTTTCACTTCGCTTCACTGATGGAATCTAGAAGAGTTCAAAATCAACATCAGCTCTCCAATTTCTTCACTACAAAGAGTCCGATGTTATCACATTCAGACTTAACAGAATTTTGGAAACCAGTCAAAAATTAAGTCAGGATATCTTGTGTACAAATAATAACACCAATGCCATCACCCAAATATCAACAACTGACGAAACGGAGATTCCTCCCTTACGCAAGTAATTTTCGGATTCTTTACCGCTACTGCCACTTTTTTTTTCGAGAATCTTACAAAAATGTTGGGGATTTTACTAAAATTAGTCATTGTATCCACAAACAGCTTACGCCTGACTTTTTCGATTGTTTTGCATAAGAAACAATCCTAGCTGTAATCATTTCTCAGGATCAGAAACTCTAGATTGATCGAATTGCGAATAGTGCAGCTGTGAAGATGTAAAGTAAAGAAGCAAAACAACTAAAGAAAAATCTGTCGCATTACTATTGTCCTTCTAGTCCTTTTATTTCTTACCTTTCGCTTTTAAATTTTAGGATTTTCCCACCTTTTGTTCTTTGCATATTTTATTTTCTGACAATGCAAAATCGTTCATAACAGATCCTTACTGAATCAATACCTCGTCTCCATTCCGTATCCATCGTACCATGTCAGGTCTACGTGGTTCTCCATCTGCTTCACATTCCAACATCACCGTTTCTCCTTCAGATGCGATAATCGGTGAAGAGATGCTCACAATCTGTGAGGAATTCGTGTAAATTAGAAGTTTCCAGATTTGTTCGATCACTAGCAACTAATAAACATACCCTTGCACTGTATTCAACGGTTAACTGGATAGTTACGTTGGCCGTTCCCACGCTATTCACCGCGAATAATGTGTACATTCCAGCATCAGAATTCTAAACTTACTTGGAAGAATCATAGAGGCTATTTTTGGAGGCTTTCAAAAAAATTTCAAAAAAAAAACGCTTGAAAAATGAATGCCTTCCGTTTCTAGCTCCTTTATGTTCATATTTAGAGTTTCAGAGCTGCACGCTTTCAATTTCTTTAGAAACTTAAACATAACAGGCAGAGAAGCCCTCTAGGTTTAGTTCTTGGGAGTTGAAGATAGAGTTCAGGAGGTGGTTCGCACGCATCAGACCACCCCGTATATCCCATACAAATCTGAGAATCCGAGGCCTTATCGTCATTAGTGGTTTCATTTCACTTAACGGAACAACTCTTTACGCGCATTAACGACAGATGAGATAAAAGTACGCGAGGTGGAATGATGGATTTGCCCGTCGAAGAAACCTCGTCACATGTCCAGAAATGTTAAAATTTCCGACGTGGTTTCATTTTACCATTTCACTCAGACAGGTGTAAAGAGTTGCGTTGTCGAGTGAGCTGAGCTCTGCAATCCCCTATTTTATAGAGGTTCTAGAAAATATGCCTTTCTTCAAAACTGCGTCCCTCACTATGCAAGCAATTTTAAAAAAATGGTGGTTCCTGAAGTACGATGGTTACTCGAATTCAATTTTTTAACCTTAACATTCCTCCCGGATAGAGTGGCTCCACGAGCAAACACATTCCCTATGGTATGATCGAATGGGACACCATTTTTACGCCATCGCCATGCTGATACTGGTGGATTTCCTTTTACAGTAAGATTCTCCCGGAATGAATCTCCTTCCGCAACAACCACACTAATTGGGCTATTCACCAGTAATCGTGGTGCATCTGAAAATATGCCAATTGCTATTCTATGGACACTGAGTGTTGGAGAAAGAAGGATTTTAAGGATCTAGAAATATCCACTTACATAGCACATTTAGTGGATATGTGACATTCTTCGATGTTGGCCACAAGGGATTACTTGCTATGCATCGAATCAATGTGCCGTCGTACTCTTCAGTTGGTGTAAATGTGACTGCATTTTCCACTGTATATCCAGAATCTCGTGACCTGGAAGAAGTTATTAAATTGTAATAAAGTGTTTTAACCTACAACGTAGTTAAACCACGAAATTCCAGCATAGAAGTGCCGAACAACAAACTAATTGGATAAAGTACCAGTGAAAAATCACGCCTTCAAGATCTTCAAGTACTCATAAACCCTTCACACCTATGTGTTTAGGAAAAATTGTGGAATTTAATGGAAGTAGTAACATCTAAAGCTGTTTCAACATAATATATATACAGAGAAAAGGCGCGATGCAACCTCAAAATCCCACGGTAATGAAGGAGCAGTGGAATAGTGCTTCCTCACAGGACCTCCTTTCAGGAATATCGAAAGTTTTCAAGTTCTTTCTTTTGAAATTTCCAAAAATTTGAATGATTTGAATGTATGGACTTTTATAAAAGGAAATCTATTACATCCTCCATTTTGAAGACATTTAAACAAAACACCAACGAACATTTCTAACCCATGTATTTGACCAAAGGAAATAAAACCAGAAAATATGAAAGCGGGCAAATTTCACTGTAAACAAGCAACACGCTGAGAAATGGTGGAATGTCGAAAAAACTGTTACTCCTGGAAGTAGAATAACGCAATGAAATTTACACTCACGTATCATTTAGAATAACTTCTCCCGTAAAAACAAGTGGCGTCATCTCTCCATTCGGATGAAAATTCCATGTGATATATGCTGGTGGATTTGATCCAGAAGATAGACAATGAAGTCTAGCCTCTTCGCCCGCAAGAAGTTGATGTCTCATCCCTTCAGGTGTTCGAATCATCAGTCGCCTTGGTTGAACTGAAAGATGAACTTATATTGTTTGGAAATGTTCGCCTTTTTATAAAGAATCGTTATGTGGTTAATCGAGAAGAGAATTTTTGAATCTCCACGCTTTGAACATGTACAATTTGTAGTACTTTTTCGAAATCTTATCATGGAACAGTAGGAATCCATGAACTAGCGGTCCATTCACGTGTTTTAAAAGAGAGCGAAGGTATGCACCAATCTTGAGAAAAAGGAAAAAAACGAATTTAAGAATTCCGGAGATCACATATGACTTGGAAAGTGGAAGATTGTGCTGAAGTGTTAAATCGACTGAACGCGACGCTCTATCGATTGGTGTGAAGCAGAGAGCAGAGGAAATGTGACAAAAGCGGAACCGCTTTCATGGCAGACGCGTTGCGTGCACCGTGCTGAACACAACCAGAACTCACTACATATAAAGCGACATCACGAGATTTGACATATGTAAATTTTCTTAAATGTTAGGATCCACAGAGTATAAGAATTTATAATTAAAAAATCCTGTGATCGCTCACATAAAGTGAAATTGCTTTACTCACATAGTACATTCAGTTGCTTAGAATCGATAAGAGGTTCATCTAGCGCTGAGTTCATTGCTTCACATTTGAGTCGTTGACCATTCATCGTCCTCTCAAGAGTGATTGACAAAAATGAGATGGCTGAGTCTCCAGAAACTGACGAACGTGCTCCAGGCAGCTGAAGATAGCATATCTTATTGACTTATATCCACAATTATACTCCTTATCATAGTCATTAATCACAAGGATGCACTTTTAAATTTCTGTCATACTCATAGCACAACTCTTCACGACGGCAGCAGGTGGTAGTGCATAGTCAGCGCCTCATGCGTTCGACCAGTTGTACGCGACGCGTCTGGCGCAATAAACACTGTTTCTCTACTGACTCACATGGTTGAACACACATTCGGCGCTAACAAGACATGATATGCACCAGTTTCTTAATCTCACTAACCACAACATCACAACAATATCACAACGAATTGGAAGCTTATATCATAATGGTTTCTTTTTTCCTTAAAAAGCTTTATCACCACTCAGACAACCACAATATATGCATTCCTGGATAAAATCTCGTTCTCACCTTTGACCACCTCGGTTTTCGTTTCCCTTTCATCACACGCTCAAACATTAATAATCTTTCGAAGTATACCGGATAACGAAGTATATCGGAACTTAAAATAACTCACCTTATCATATCCTCTATACCAAGAAATATCTGCTAGTGGATTTCCACCATGTGCTTCACACGTTACGTTCACAACATTCCCTTCTAGGTGTATACCTTCTTCGAGGCCACTTATTCGTGGAGGTAAAGGAGGAGCTGAAAAAAGTTGCGGTTTAGCGAGTTACTGCAATTATAATTAGTTTTTACATGAAAAATTCAAAGAAAAGAACTTTCTTGTTGAATTAATGATAATGATTCTCTACTAATGATCGGTCCTTTCCTCTGAAAGATTTTTTAAGGGATGTGGCAAAGTTTATAAGCCATATCAACTCGACCAGTTCAAATTTCTGGGTGTCATCATCCACAAAAGTTTCAAAAGCAGCACTAAAAACAAAGGAGAATACCCTCCAAAATATTTTGGATTGGAATCAACAAGAATACGAAAAGTTTATCATGCCATGAAGTCTAATTAAAATTTTCAATCAGGTTAAATTCTTTTAAGATCCAAGGATTATTTCAAATTGATTCAATTCATTAGTTTACTTCGGATTCCATTTCACTACATAAACTCATCGATTCCGCTCAAATCTAGTACAATTCGTCCCTTTCAGTCATTATCCGACTCTGCCCTTAATTCTGAAGGATCTGCAAATGGTGTTTATCCAAAGTTTGTCACTGCTATCCAGAATGTGCGCAAAGTCTCAGGAGGCTTCCTTGAACGCTGCTTTTATGATAGATGAGATGTGAAGAAGTTAGCCGGATAAATTTTCAGCACGAGTAAAGTCGACTTTAGTTCAGTATACGTAGTAAACGTCCGAAATGTAAGAAATTGATGAATGTAAATCTTTTTTTTTTGAAATTGACTTTTTTTCGTCATAGGATATTTTAGAGGGGATCGTGCTTGGAAACGTACCCAAAATTTTGATCACATGCTGCTTTGAAGCGGATCCTTCATCATTTCTGGCATTACATTCTACAGTAATGTGGTGTTTGCCAATCATCAGTTCATTAGTGTTTATTGTCAAGTTTGAGATGGAGATGGTGCCATGAGCCTAGATTTGTAATTTATCATAATATTAAAGAATAAAAAAATCATTATGATACAGCGTAAAATAAAACCGGACATCAAAAAGAAAACAAGATAACAATATTAAAAACTTTCAAAAAAAGCTATAAACACATCCGAACTACCTGTGCATGTTCGCTTTGTAAAGTGGCCGGAATAGGATGACCATTAACAAGCCATGAAATTCGTGACGCTGGATTCGATGGCCTAGAACTTCATGTTTTTCTGGGATATTTTCTTATGTTAGTTAAAAAAATGGCAGTAGATAATCGTTTCACCTCCTTCGTAAATAATTCCATTCAATCATTTCACTAATTAGATCATAAAATAACTTGGCAGTTGGATAAATCCCATTCACTAATATTTATGGTGCAACCAAATGGATCCCGTCAATTAAAAGATTACTACTGTCCACTAGCGTCACCTGACCGAGACCAGCTTTCCACAAGGTCGATAAATGAGGAGTATGAGAGGATTTTACATTGTGAGTTCTATTCAGTAGTAATGTGTGATATACTTTGCAGGAAGCCGGATAAAAAAAAATTCTGCTCAAATCCCGAGATCGTAGGACGAAGTGGATGCAGGGGAACAAATTCATACGATGAGGCTGCTCTTGTATTATGATAAAACGAAAAAATCCTCAGGTGAAATCCAGCAAATTGCTTTTTTCATCGATCGCTTCAAAAGCGGTTACTGCGGTTCAACTCAGGATTAATATCTCATTTTCTCATTCCATTTCACTACTGGTAAAAAGAGGCGCTTTGTCAAGTGACCTGATACTTCCGAGCCCTTTTTGACCTCATATTTCTGGATTTGTGCGGTTTTTTCGTTCTCGCTGTGCTTTTTGTAAAACATGTCCTGAACTTTACCTGCTACCTTGGACAGACCGATTATTATTTTTAAGGATGTATGGGATAAAATGAATGCGAACTCACTGGGTTCTACATTGAACGACAGTGACACTTCCTTGTCGAACATTACTTTCACCGATCATCTCCACTCCTTGAGGTGCATCTGAATGGATTTTTATTGTAATACTGAATACGTAGATTAGCGAAGTAAACATGTGAAGAAAAATCAGTTGAAAAAAAATCAGTTTACAGGCAACTTTAACGTGAATTGAACGAGTTTTCGGTGTTCGTCCTTGTCTGTTCGAGCCTCGGCACTCATAATTTGCCAAATTATCCTCTGGCTCCGCTAAGAAAGAGTAGGAGTTCCTGGTTTCCTGAAACGTTTTTATCAAACTTTGAGATCAAATCTCATCTTTTCATATTCTTTCCTTTCTGTTTAATTTAATTTTTGAATCACATTTCACATCATGTTTCCTAGGATATTAGCTTTTGAGTCAAATTTTAAAGAGCTTTATAAAAAAAAAAATTGGACTGTAATTGTCCTGTTCTGTTCACTCTGAACATTAAGGCAGCAGTTTTTTTTGGTTTTTTTTTGTTTTGAAATTTTAGGACTATCCAGAACGATTAAAATATAGATTCTAAATCCTTACAGGATCTTTATTTGAATAAGAACTTAGAAAACTGAAATCGAATTGAATGTCTTTTTTCCATCCAATGTGTTCCAACTATTATGACATGAAAAAAACTAATGTTTACTGGTAAGATGCCTACTAAATATTTATCGCCTCGCATAACTTCTTATTAACCTTTTCACATGTATAAACAACGTGGGCACAAAATATCACAAAATATCCTTGGTTATTTGTAATGCATACGGATTGTGATATGTCCGTCTTAAGTATACAAATGATCCTATACTTGTTAACAGCTTATTAGTAGATATGATAGGCGAATGTGTTAATCCAGCATATACAAAAGTCACGAAATTCTCTCAGGTGAATGAAACTAATTTTCAAAATGTAATTTTCAGATGCGCTGCCTTTATCGACTTCAAAAGTTGAACATAGCAGCGCTTTCCGCAATGGTCCCTTGTCGGCAAGTACTTTTGAATCGCATATTTTTGGATGGTACTCGTGAGCATCCCGAGGGAATTTTTGTTTCAACCATTTTCGGGCTCACATATGGAGCCTTGAGTCAGCGCTTGACAAATAAGCGTTGAAGTATTTTTTTCAGGAAGCTGCATTTGGTTGTTTCGAGGAGATCTTCCTTCACGCATCGTATCACCAAACATTAATAAATTTACGATGAAATTAGCATAAATTGTGAGGGATACACTCAGCGGAGCGCGTACCATCTGCTGTCATCGGTAGGGTGATCCCTCTCACAAAAATTTCACCAGGATATAGGGTAACTCTTTTCTTTACTCAAAAAGAGACTTTTTCCGAGAAGAGGGTGGACTATGAAGGCAGAGAGAAGCATGAATATGGATATTTTCTATCAAAGGTACGGTATACGAGTTAGGGGATGTTAAGCCTGAATCCAGGGATTGGAACTGAATTGGACAGGCAGTTGGTTCCCTTGGTGCCCATCTTCACTGATTTCCATAGAAATAATTAGACAATCGGTCATTAACTGCTCTTTCCAACTACTCGAATAGTTGGATTTTCTATTATTTTGAATATCTCGAACATTGAAGTGGCAAAGGTTTCGATTTATTCGATGATTTGCTGTGAATAGTTCATGCATAGATGTTAATAAATCAAATCTCTAAGAAAAACTGCAAACATTTATGAAATTTATGAAAAGGATGGAAAGAGCCGAATAACGTGATTATCAAAGAAGAAATTTACTAAATAGACAATCCTAGAAGATTATATAGATTATATTTAGATTATATATTTCAGCAGCTATTCAAGTAGATCGACTCCCCGCCAGTTTCCTTAAGTCGCATTGGATCAGAATATTTGACTACTAAAAAAAACCAGCAAAAAATGAGGGTATATTTTACAATTAGAATAATTTTCTAATGATGTCTAGTCGAATTTTGAATTAAATTCAATGATGTTAATATAATTTTGAACTTAAAACACTCCTTAATTCCGTTAAATGGAGGTAGGAACAGATTAGTTGCAATTGCGCAGTTTCCTCGCTACTTTCGATCCCTAAGCGCTCCAGTAATGAGGCGTGAAGTAGCCAGTGATTGGCATAGCCAGGTGGGAACAGTGTGTAACGAGAGACAATGGCTAACACCACCCCAATATTGCCCCACAACCGAACGACCACATGTGGTTGAGGTGATTGTGGATCTCTTGGACACTAACCTGTGTTTGAGGATCGTAATGGAATCGTGCGCTTAGTAGACGATCCTTCAGGTACCATGATACTTCTGGTGGTGGATTACCACCTGCGACCACACATGCTAATGTTACATTATCGCCAGCTCTCACATAGGAATCACCAATCATGGATACTTTTGGTTGATCGGGTGGATCTGGAATTAGTAGTAAATTAGTTTAAATTAGTAAATTTAAAAATAAATTCATTTACTTGGCCGGAATGGTCTCGGAAATAAGAGATTGTTAAAGGGATCGAGGAAATCACTAATAATTTGAAGAGCTTCCTTGTATTAGGAGTAAAAAAACCTCATTTCAATTTGTTTCAACTTCACTTTGTTTGCCTACAAAACTGAGTTCCCTCAAAAAATGTAAATAAAAAGTGGTCCGAGAATAGGTATGCAGAGAAACAAATAATCTAATAAAACTAGAGTTATATCACTGAAAAAAACAATAGTTTTATTGACCAATTGTCGCTTTATTGGGCGAAAAGTGTTGTAAATAAGGAATGTGAAACAGCAAAGCTTTTGAAAAAAAATAATCTAACGAAATTAAATTAACTGAATTAAAAAATACAAATCATACGGTTCACGTGAAATATCCAGAAAGTAAAAAAAAACACTCAGCATAACTATTATAACTGTATGTCTACTTTCGCACTTCTCTACGTGTTTACTGTGGAATTCATCTCATTACTGTTCAATCAAATGTACTAAACCATGCACCTCCCTTATGGAGATATTTTTAGAACATTTCAAGGATATTAAATTCTCAAAAACGGAGCTTATCTATGTGTGTAGCCCTATGTCAACAAAATTCTGTAAAATACCCAGTGGATACACCGTCAGCACACTCTCTCTCTATTCATTATCATCTTCATTTAAAAGAAAAGTTTGTCATAACGCGTGTAATGCGCTGCTCTGCTCTGACAGGTTACAGTACTTGAACTCTTAACAATTCCCCAAGATTTATACTTCAAACAACGATGAGATCTTCAGGAAATTTCCAGCATTGAAAGAGTAATGCTAGGACTTGATCCCTGCTAGATGTACTACTTGTGCAGGTAACTCAAAAATCACAGAAAACTTTTTTTTTCTCATAAGCAAATCGATCTTTTCCGAAGGAGTTCCGGAAGTAGCACAAACCCACAATATATGCAAGATGCATTACTGGACGCGGCTCGTAAAAATGAAAAATGTTCTTGTGTGCTATTTCTAGGATGAAGGCGCTAACTTGATTCAATAAAACCACGAATGCGGTGTGCGTAATATAACGAATGGATGTAAAACACTTCAGAGGCAAGCGAAAATAAACTTAGAAATTAAATAAAAGCATCCTTACAAAATTTGGCGAGGAAAATCTTCTGGGCCTACAAAAATCATAGTAGCGAATTCTGGATTCTGTATGGAAAATTTCTATACACTGCACACTTATCATTGAAATGAATTTTAGGGTAAATAGAAACAGTTGGGCGTAGCAATAAAAATTGTACATAAGTTTTGTGAAAGTAACAGTTAAATTTTTACAGGTAATGACATAAATATATAATATACCGTATGCAGTTACTTGTAAAAACTGTTTTAGTTTTACTAAAGGAGTTTATAATATATGCAATATAGTATAATATATATTGTGTACTAGAATAATTTATTACGCTTATATTTTTGCAATCCATATTCGCTTTTGTTCTGCCCTACTATGTAGTATTTTCCCAAGGGAACCGTAAAATATGATCGTGCAGGTATCGCCATCTGGCCGTAGTTGTCAGTTGTGCTCAACCGGTCATTTGACCCTCCTATATCACACATCGCGGCTTCACCAAAGCGATGAACCGTTGATGAATAGCGGAAATCTGCATACGAAATGATTCCGATCCAGGAACGTGACCGAACGAAAGGAGAAATCGTGAACAACCACATTTTTGTTAAATTAACGAAAGCAGAAAGGACTGTTTACAACCACTAAAAGGGAAAGAAATGAAAACTTTCGAGATCATACCACTTACATAATACATTCAGTGTAAGATTTGTACGGATTTGTCGTTGACTTTCCGGATGATTTGCTTCACACGTCAACACTTTTTTGTAGTCACTTCTTCTGAAAATAAAATTGGAACGATTCTGCGAATAACTATCGTAATAATTAGTTCTATACAGGAATAAATGGGGTTCATATCAACCTCGCGCACATCTAACTCAGAGGAAAAGGAAACGCGAGCAACTAGCTGAAGAGCCAGAATACTGGTATTATTGTTCTATTATTCGGTGCTTTCAAAAGACTCTTCAAAAATAATTCCGCAGCAATAAAAGGAAAGACAGTTGATTTAGTAGAAAAAAAGAAAGTATTAGTCAGAAAAGGATTGCTACCAAAGGTAGTAATTATTATTATAGAATAGTACAACTGGATGAGTATAAATGTAGGATTTAGGACAATTTTCCTGTAGTTCGCATAGGTAAGAGACTGTTTTCATTGTTTCACTTTTTTCTTCCTTTTTTTTCCTGTTTCTAAACGGGTGAGAATGTAGCGATGCAGAATAGAGACTTGATGCTGTCGAAAAAGTTTACAAAAAGTTTTTCTTGGTTTACAACAAAACAGAAAGGAAAGAATGGAAAAAAGGGAAAAGAGGAAAAAAACTAGAATTACTTGGTTTGATGACCTTAAAGCGGACTGTCAACTATTTAGTACTAAAGGAGAAAATACAAAATAAGAGTAGAGCATACCATGTTTGCAAAATATAGAAAAATTTTTCTCCAAGGCATACATCAAAATTCGGTAGAGGTAAATTTTCAAACAAACGATTAACCTTGGACGCCATTGAAGAGCCGCATAACTGGATGAGGTCTTATTGAGATTATACGTACTCCAATGTTGTATACCTTCGTCAATTTTCCGTCCATTGATGTACCTAAACAGTCCTTCTTCCGCACAATATTTTTTTTTTTAAATTTGCAACTAATAAAATTACCAAGCAATGTGGGATTCTGGCTTTGTGTTCGGAACAACACATGTAAGATTCAGTAGGATTTCTTCATTTACATCAATAACAGCACCCGATTGATAATTTGCAAACTGTACAATCTTTGGAGGAACTATAAAGGGAAATCCTTAGAATAATCGAAGAAAAATACAACAACGGGGATAATTTCACCTATAACATTGAGGTATGCTGCCGCTCGAATTGGACCCTCATCCGGGCGTAGCATTTGACATTCAAATTGTCCATCATCGTCCAAGTTCACGTGTTCAATACGAAGATGTAACTCTTCTCGAGAAGACTAAAATGGGAAAAAATAACGTCATAAATATAAAGCTTCCTAACTAATAAACCTTAGAATTCTTAGAATTCTCTAAAAAGTCGTCACATCTAGAGCCAGCACCAAAACCGTTCAACCAACTGAACGCAGCGCATTCGCCGCAACGCAAGCAGTTCCTCGGATTTCACAATAAAGCGCTCCTCCATCTTCCACTCTGCTCACGCCGAAGATGGGCTGCGGTCACCAGGTTGAACACATTTAATACCATTTGATACAGATAGTTTGAGATAAAGCAGACGAAATATATTTCTTTATATTATATTTCGCAGTTAGGTAATCCGTAAGGTGAGATAAGATAAAAGGTGTATCCGATTAAGATCATTGATCTTTAACGTAACAACAAAATCTGGAGAAATCCTCAAAAAGTTTTATGAGTGCTGACAGTTTCTAAAACGAAAGAGAAGAGTAGAAAGTACGTTATAAAGGATTCTGGGCCGAATTTCTAAAAAAAAAATTGGAAGTAAATGAAGTATAAGAAAGGATGAAATAATACAAAAAAGAAGATGCTTCGAATAACCTTGAGGTAACTGTATCTGCCTTGATGTCCAGCTAATTGTCCAACATCATGAAATCCTAGAAGCGCTCCGGTATTACTACGCCACTGGCTGTATCTGAAAAACGAAGATAGACATTACTTTGTATTTCGTTTGTACTTTCCTTTTCTTTGGAATTTTTTACTGGTTGGATTACCTAAAAAAGAAAACTTCAGTTACTCACAATTCTTCACTTGTTGCTGATTTTTCAGCAACACATCGAAATACGGCATCATGTCCAAATAATACGGATTGATTAGTCGGTGTTTCCCGAAAACCCGCTTTGGCAGTCGAAATTAATGAAAGTAACAGCGGAAACACCAAAATCATTGCATAGTATGTGTACCTAGCAACTAATCTGGAAGTATAAAAAAATATTCTGAAAAAAACAACAAAAAGTGAAAATATCGAACTAATCATGCAGAGTTCACCGAATTAGAAGAACGGATGTATATAAACTATGAATGTGTGAGAAAATAACATCTGTAGATGATTAAGACGTTGTTTATTCCACCACAACAAATGAAATTTAATAGGGATAGGGGTAGGTTAATAGGATATGATTGACAGTTCCTCCAAAAAAAAAAACTGAGTAATTTTTGAGGTTCTGTTGAATTTCCTAGAAGCAAATTGATATTTCATCCTTTCTTATAGTTCTGGAATTGAACATGGAATCCACTTAATTCAATTAAATATATCTATTATAAAAATTTTTTGGCCTCGGAGGTAGTTCAGAAATTTAGCGCTTTTAGGAACGAGAATGAATAAGTGCGATCAGAAGGAACGAGAAAAAAAGGGAAAAAAATTTCAAAATAAAATAACCCTGTTAGACCCTTTACTGTTTTTCTTTTTTTGACTCGTTCTGATAAGAATCAGAATCGAATTGAAGTCTGTTAAACATAAGCAAAAGTGAAGAATAAAAGGCGAAACTGTTAATAAAACACAGAAAAAAGAGACCAAACTTTACAGGAAAGGAAACACGGTTTTACGGGAAGGTAAAAGAAATCTGCATCCTGGAAATAAGTGAATAATTACAGTACAAAGTATGTAAACATAGAAAAAAAGTTGCATAAATTTTCAGAAATTAGAAAGAAGTAAGATAAATGATTTATCGACGACCTTGGACCGTTAATACATAAATATAAAATCGGAAGAATACAGTACATATTAGGAGAAGGAAACAGTGATCACTGAAAAGGAGAGAAAGGATGAAGAAAAAATACTACTCTTTTCGAGAGAAGAGCACGTTCAAAGAGTTTTTCGATGATTATCCAAAGAAAAGAGAATAAAATCTCGATATTTCTAGTAATTCGTTCAGTAGTTGTTCCCTAACAAATCGAAATTATCCTCATTCATCATAATCCATATTTATCACTTGTTCCTGTTTATTATCAAATGTGTGGCCATTCACTTGGATTGGGTGCTAAGGAACACACTGTAAAATTCTGGCCATCAGGTTCCGGAGAAAAAAACAACCAAAAGGTGTGAACAGACGCTCTCATTTAGTGGATAAGCACTTTTCGATAGAATGGAAATGATGGAAAGCATGTATACTTGTTCGATGGGATTCACGATATCCACAACAATCCATAATACTGTATTTCAACACAAACGACACTTCAAGAGAGCTTTGAAAACCACATATATAAGAACAAATTGCTTGTGCTATCCTCTTAAGTAATGCATGTGGTTAAGATATTATTTTAGAATGGTATCTTGTAGTAAATGGGTGTTATGGATCCGGAAAATTCCTGTTGATCATTACGTAACATAACGCAGCGTGGATACTAGTAATTAATAATCCTGATCGCCTTCTCTTCAGGAACATCTGCTGTTCACCTCGCTCTGTCTTTTAGGAACGCGAAAAGAAAAGCGACTCTTCTGGGAACGTAAAATTAAAATCCTCGTAGGATTTCTCGGATTGAAATCCTCCAAAACGTTGTTCCATTAATGTGTATTAATAGAGTGCGTGAGATGTTGTGGATGTTGTGCGGTCAACCGTATCCATAAATTTGATTTCAGCTCACATGGGATCCAATGAAAAATAATCCAAGCGGAGAGTAGAAACAGTAATTTTCAGTCTCAATTCATGTTCAGGATAGATCTTAGATATATCGAGGACCCTTTGACAGAGAAGAAAAATTTTTTGGGCTTTGACCTATGTATTACATCCATCAATTAGTACGGGGCTTCCAAAATGACGAAAATTTACGGGACTTTTCTCCTTCCAGAAAAACAAGTTATTGTAAAGTAGTTGTTATTTCAAGAAGTCTTTCCAAAAAGTAGCTCCTCCAGAAAAGCAGGAGTAAAAATGTTTTACTGAAGTAGAAAATGGAGACTATTTTGTCCAAAGTACTTGAGGAAACAAGAAAAATGAGGCGTTATAAACCAAAAATTACCAAAAAAGGGTTACGATTGGAAAAAATGCTGGAGCCCACACCTTCATTAATTGGGAGGCATCTAAGTATCTGAGTAGGTAGTACCAAGAAGGTAATGAAGTAATTTTTTGTAGTTAGACTTAGTGATCGGTTCGAAAAGAGTCATCATGCCAAAAATTGCGGGACCACAAAATCTTTGCTTTGTTTGTTTGGCAAAAGAAGAACTAATTACGACCAACTTCAAAAAAAACTGTAAACAGAACAATTCGAGCCTCAGCGGACCCACGGCATGTTTATACTACAAAGATTGCAAAGTACACAGTTAGCCACGACCAGCTTCTTTAAAATTAACAACCCTCACAGTAGCGTCCTTCGATAAGGACAATTGATATGTTTACTACTGATGGGAATGAAAGAAATGAAGTTAAACAGGATAAAAAAGTGGATCCTTGAGAAATCTCAAACAAATTCAGGTGGTTCAACTTACTGGATTTTTCATCCGCTGAATGAGAAACTAGGAAGGCTCAGTGATTTCTAGAGTCATTGGCGAGTATGAATGAAGGGAATAATGTCGTTTAGAAAATCTCTATGATCAATCAATATGTTTAATTAACAATACGATGTTATGGAAAATACCAACAAAACAAAGATTGAAAAGACGATGTAGCTTCGATTCGAGAAGCTGAATTCCGTTAGAAATTGTATCGAATTATGATTATAGCAATAACATTGCAGAATCACGAAGAACACAAAGAAGATTTGGGATCCGTAATACTACGAAAATCATGGATTGGAGAGCCCAAACAATTCGATCTCAGTTGTAAAGAGAACAATAACTGAGATATGAAATTTGAGACGACGACAAGTATGCAATGCTCGCAGTGTAAGGATAGCGAGAACAGTTGTGGTGTTCGTGGATGTGTGGAGTCGTTGTGGTTCAATGCCGAGAAGTTCGAGAGAGGTTGAAGATTGATCATTCGAGGATAGGAAAGCGCGTGCAGGAGAGATCCGATAGCGAGCCAGGAGGGTCACAAATGCTCTCGTCTCAATCCGGACGGACGGATGGACGGACGGGACATGGTTCTGCTGGCCAAAAGGGACGGGACAGCCGTGCCGTTGCTCGCAACCGACACAACTGTTCGGTTAGCCGTCAAGACCTCTACAGCGCCAACCTCTATCCCGCTATCGCCATAATCCTGGATAATGAACATACACAGCGTAAATCAACGACAACCGCATTGACAATAACATTCTAAACACTTATTCAGTAAAGAAATTCGTTCCAGTAATAGTTTACAACGGTATTTGTCGGTAGTGTTGCTTGTTCGTTTTTAAGCACACAAAATCTCGGACACGTAAGCAGAGTTAATTAATAGCCTATTTGTTAGCCAGGAAATCCGTTAAAAAACAGTGAAAATCCAGCGAAATCGCCCAAGAATATTTCCGGCACTTCGGATTGTTATGAGTTCCGACTGTGGTACACTATCATTCGTGTGCGAGTTTCCCAGATTTTTTAACAAACAAATTTGTCCGTTCTGGATTTAATTGATCATTCAAACTTCGAGAAAAATAGATTCTTCTATTACAACGTTCTGCACATGGAAAACAGATAACGTACGGGAGTTCTTGTTTTGCGTTGAGAAGAGAAATGATCTGAGAAATATTCCGCCACAAAAATGTATGAAAACAACACCATCCGTGTTTTAGAATGCATAAGATAAACTGCAGTCCGTCCTCTCTATTCTTTCGTATATTTATAGCATATCCCTCAGCGTACACAAACAAAGAAGTGAGAAATTTCACTCTCAGATTTGTTCATTCAGGATTCTCGAAGACTTTCACTTTCCATACAAACTATCCTACTTGACAGATGGAATAGTAAGCAAATAAGCTAAATGTGGATAAATAAACAAATAAACAAATTGAATAACATAAGAGTTCAAACTCCATCGTAGTTTATCCGCATAGTTTTCAGGATGTAGGTGATAATGCTTATTCGTAAGTGTTGCAAAAAGGTGTGTTGTAAGAAAATGAACGCGAAAACGTTTTAGCGGCATAAAAAATATTTGAATGACCAAAAATTTGGTGAAAATATCCTTGAAATTCTACATATTTCGAGAGTCTTCATCATTAAAGTGAAGAATAACTGCAACATTATAGAAAAATCCCGACAACATCCTAATATTCTCTATGAATCAAATATTAATAAATGACAAAGTCGAACGTGTGAACAGACTCGGCTTCCAGGATCAAAGGGGACATGTTATCTTGGAAAGACCACCTGATTCCTAGTGCAATCCTTGGGGTATGTGATGGATTTTCTTTCAAATCGTTAGATGATGCTACCGAAGAGAATAAGATTGCACAGTTTAGAATACAGAATATCTACTATTTTTTATTACTCGTATACTTTGAAAAACAATGAAATATTTAGATGTATGTATTTATATATAAATGAGCAGCACTACACTATTTCACGATAGTGTTGTGTCAGTACAACCGGTACGAAATAAAAATAGCGTAATTTTGAAGGTTTGAGTTCGAAAATAACACATTACCCGAAGTGTTAGTTGAAGGAAATCCGTTTGTTTAATATTTTGAAAAAAAAAATTCAAAAAGTGGATGAAAAATGAAGATGCGGTGAAGAATGTATGAGATAGGAGTGAGCAACAGCGACATGTGTCAGCTATCGCTCGGAATGAAAAAGGTGGCTACGCTGTCGTGTAATTGACTGCCTTTATGTAACTTTGACATCTTTGAAATCCGTGAAAACACATGAATCCTTATATTTCCGTTTAAAAATAAAATACTAGTGAATAACGTGAATTCTTTTTTTTTCACCAGCAGAAACACTAATTGAATGTGCTTCGTGTACCTCATAAATTAAGAGGACATCTATCATAAGCGAAAATTCTCTTCTCATCCTTCGGAAGCTTTGAAAGTGTTTGAGGATTAGGTTGAACACTTACAGCATTAACTGCTAATTCCAGCTAGCCGCTACCGTAAATAGTCAGTAACAAAACAACTAACGGATCACTAAGATCCAGGAATGTTTGTTTTAAGGACGCTTAACAGGGCATAAACGATGTGCAAACGAGGTTGTTTAAACGTTCTTATGCATTTGTCATGAGATCAGAAAGATTGTAAACAGTTTTCACAAAAAATAACGGGATCGAGAATCCTAAAAAATGGATTCCACGATGAAATTCTTTATTTATTTGTATGAACACATTTGAAAGTGGGCACAAATAAAATCAGGGTAAGTCGTGAACGACTGCAATTATCCATGTTTTTGCTAATATAAAGATGACGTTTATCAAAGGAAATCCACCAATGATCGAAAATTATCCACTGATTTTTTTAAAATTCATTTTGTTTGCTTATTTGCTATTATTAGGATAATCGGGCACCTACACACTGCTTTCACCATGATTCGATGAAAGGAACGAATCTAGGTGAAGTGAAATTGCTACGAAAATCTAAGAAAGTATAAAATTAACCAAATTTTAAAATTGTTCACGTGCACAGGAGTCTACAGGCTTACGGATACTTGTCCTAAAGCAGGAATGATGAGAAAACGAAGCTGATAAAGCCAAAAATTTTTGCTCGCGTTGACCCGCCGCCGACGAGACAAACAGGAAACAAAGGAAGTAATGGAATTGACTGGTCCGTGGTTGTTGTCGAACATCATTAGAAGAAACAACGAATAGCTTGCACTTGCTATAATTCGCCTCTTTTAACTGGAGAATGAGGAGCGTTCAGTGTAAAAAGCTTTTAAGTCATAAATCACATTAGCGGGTAGTAAATTTGATTTTTGAAAAAAAAGACCATTTGGAGAAGCACTCGAAAAAGCGATATAATCTAAGTGTAATTCTTACTAATTGCTTTTCGGCTAAGGATGAGGAGTGAAAGTAGAAAAAGTGAAAGAGAGATGAGAAGTAAGATATAAAAAAAGAGAAAGAGAGAGAGTGAAGTGAAGGGAATGAGAGCGAAAGATGGGGGGAATGTTATGCGCGATATATTTCACAATTTCCTATGACAATTTATGACAATTTTGGAAGTTTGAAATATTAAACTCCTACGAGAACTCGTTAATACTACTCTTAGCTCCGAGCTAAGGGCAATATGAACGAATTAACATAATATTTTAACCTGAAACTAATCCTGAGACCACGTCTAATGCCCGATACTTGCACATTCCTATGGATATTTTCTCATCCAAACTTTAAAGCAGCAAATTAAACATTGATGGAAAAACAGTGTTGGGAACGAAGACTGGAATAATCGTTTGGCCCGTCTCTTTCAATTTTAGAGTAGATCATTGCGGTGATTCCAGGAAAACGGAATACTGATATGTTCAGGACAATAACAAGAATTACTTGTAGCAGGTTTTAGTTGGGGAATTTCTCGAAATTCTCGGCAACTTAAAAAGAAACCCGACCATTTTTGAAGAGAATGATTTGCACATGTAAAAATATGTACTAATGTAAAAAAAAATAAATGTTATGACTGGTTCTTTTAATAGCCCAATTACGACCAAATGCGAATTTTCGGCTGCACAAAAATTATTATTATTACAAATTACTAAGTTGTTATTAAATTATCAAAAATCCATTCGTTTATATTACTTATTTGTTCATTACATAGCTGCTTGCGTACGGCAACAAATAAAGGAAAGAAATTACGGCATGGCAGCACATAAAGAAATTAAGTACCTATTTGAATTAGTTTTAAAATAACGAAGTTTCACAAAAAAAATCCCTACTTTTGCTTAATTTAATGTCTTCGGATGTGGATCTAATTGTGAAGAAATGTAATCTAACTATGATTGTACCTAAAACCACCTAAATCTGATAAAAAACCAAGTAAGAATAAGAGCGAGAAACTTTTGAATAACATCAAAAGAAAGGCGTCAAGCTTCTAAGACTGGAGTAATATGTCGAATTAGCGGTCACGCTTGCCATGGATTTGCATAATACGCTTTGGCAGAATACCCGCTGGGATAGTGATTGCTGACCGCACACGTCGTCTTAGCTGACCAACTAACTCAATAAGCAAGGTCCCATTGGCGCAACCGCAATTACCAAACACCCTCAAATAGTTCAGCTGTAGTGAGTTTAGTCAATGAGGAAGTCTTATTCGACTTGGTCCACTGCATGAAGCAGGATCCAGAATTCCCAAGTGACAAACTGAGATTCTCGTTGAATCTGGTAACTAACTGCCCTAAAAATAATGTCAGTAATGAGGACAGAGATTTGTATCAGGCTACCATGAATACTTGAAACGAAATTTCTTTACTTAAAGAAGGATTCTCTAAAATAAACTATGCTCTTGTTGTCAGAAGGATTTAGTATCACAAACAACTGCGCTATCTTTCCAACCAGTTGTTATCTAACGGTCTACAAATAATCGATAGTGTATAAACCAAAAGATTCGTGAATGTAAATGACATACCTAGTGATTATAGAAGAAATATGTATATCCATTATTTGGCTTCAGGTGCATGTTCAAATATGCACAAAAAAAAGAAGAAAAAAGGAGAGGAGTTTGAAAGGAGAATTGGAAATTGAATTGAAAGAAAAGATAAGAATTTTGTCTGTCCTCAACAGTTTGGAAAAAAAGAACAAAAGACCCAAGTAATTTTTTTTTCAAATGGAAAGCACGAAACTGTGAAATTCAACTTTGGATTTCATGAATACGTTGGAGAAATTAAGCATTCCCTAGCATTTTTTTAAAGAAAAAGCCAAAAACATTAGTAATAAGTGATAATGAAGATAAAAGAAATAAGACACGAAAAAAAAAACAAAAAATGATTTTCAAACAAATTAATTGCTCCTAAGATGATCTATCCAAATGTTTAACGAGAAGATTGAGATGTTGCGGCCAGAACGACATCAGAGACGGAGAATTTTTTTCTGGACAATGGAGATCCAGGTGATATGCATTGTATATTTCGAAAATGTCACCATAACAGTGAGGTTGGTGAAATTAGCCATCACTTGGCTCAATTATTCGTCAGATGAGCGGGCTGAGAGAGGGCGCGCAATCGCACTAATTGTTTGATGGGATGGCGCCCTTCCAACAATTTTGTGAACTGATTCGCACACGATGTCGTGCTAATTTTGTTGCTTTCATCAATCGAAAAAAACAGTTCTGATTCGGCAAAAATTCGACAAAAAAAGAGTTCAGAACCAAAGAATCCGCCCATCTCTGGGATCTAAAACATCATTGGTATTTAAAAAAGGCGACAAAATGACAAAATACCCTCACAGATCCAACACAAAAAGTTGTTTTGAAATTTGAGAGGAGCATAGTTTGCCAGAACATGCAATCCAGAAATAGTATCATTAGGACAACATGTGTTGATCATAGCGATTACTTGGGCGACGATTGAGTGCAGTGCAATGAAAGCGCCTAATTGTTCGCGAGTTTATAAAAGCGTTCCGGGACCAACCAAGGATTTCCTATTCACAAATCAATTATTGTATAGATCGTATATTATATTATATCCAGGAAATATCCCAACAGCTAATTTCTATTATTACGATTAAAAAAAGAAGATTTTAAGAGTACCGTTTTTTTCTAAACATCTGGATATATTCTATTCTGAGATATATACTTACATCAAAAGAACAAGAGATAAACTTTTCGATAAGATTGCCATTGTTAGCTTGATTTCCTTATCGGATTAGAGTATGAATTCACTCATTGGACAAAAATGAGTAATTGACTATTAAGATTTATTATGAGCATAAATCGAAGCAAAACGATGTGGACTTTATTCTGGACTATTCTCCTACACCAAAACAATAATATCCTGAAAACACTGTAAAGTTTACACTATGATAGTCCATCACGATGAATGGCCCGCGGTCAAGACTATTGTCCGGTAGCTGAAGTTTGCCGAGAATAAAACGAGCCGAGCTGGGCAATGACAAATGGCAGAAAAATTTTTCTTCTGTTCCGTCTGAGAAACACTTTGCCAGATCGACATATGTTCAATTTTAAACCAAGAGAAAATTGCTATCGCTACTTTACAAAGTAGCTATTGAGTACTTGCAAAGCATAGCAAGTTATCAGGACATCCAGGGGATATTTCGCTCCTTTTTTTATTATTTACGTGTTTACATGCTCGAGTATGTAGGATGTTAAAACAACAAAGAGAATTGTAGCGTCTTCGTACCTAAAACCTTAAATGTTTACTCATACGTAGATTTGGGTCTCACCAAGGTAGAGAACTTATGTAGTTTGCTCACAAAAATACGAAACACTTAGAAAGTGGGACTTCATCGGATCTTATGCAAAACACCTTGCAAATGCAGCTTTATATTACTGTTTTAGCATTGAAATTTATTAAAAGTAAAAATCACCGTCAACATGTCTTCCTACATTATATTTATTCAATTATTAAACGTCATTGTTTCGAATATATTTATTCTACTCTGTTAACGAAATTATTACGAAAAAAGAAAGAATTTCGAAATCATGCTACTAACCACATGGATATGAAAACTATCCATAAACAAATGGAAAAACGTCTTTCTCTATACTTCAAATAAGCATTATTTTAAACAAAGAAGTGTCAGAATCGAAGCAAAATGTGTTTAATCAGGAGTTTTTGGTGTGATAAGAAAACATCTGCAGAAACTTCAAACTTGCTTTATATATTTATATACAAAACATGTTTCTGTAGATGTTTTACATATATATATATTATTTTATATATTTGTATTATAAAGCTAAATGTGACTTTTCTTCTGGAAGTGTATAAGTTTTAGACCAGTAAAAATAGTCGGTTATTTTTTTTTAAAGAAACTTTCCACAGTTTTAATTGGCCACCAATAAAACTGCCGTTTAGGGCAAGAACTCGATTTTATTGATATATCCGTTATTATTCGATTTTAGACGTAGAGTCATTGAAACTTTTTTCGTTTAAGTTTCTTAATACTATTTTTATAAGAATAACAATCAATTTGCCCAAAAATATCGATTTGGTTGGTTGTGGTTTATTAATTTTTCCATTTTTTAGGCCCATTAAAAGGATACCAATGGGTGAACCAATGGTTTTTCTAAATTACACTTATTATAATCATTTTATTACAAAATATCTACTCTAACATGGGCAGCGCTGAAAAAAGTAAGAAATTTCCGTGGAGTTTTTTTTTGAAGAAATCTCGTTCCCGAGGGAAATCTGATACATGCCATTTACATTTAAATAAATATTCCCCTGTTTCCAGTTTTACATAGACGCCCAAGGGGCCGCTACGTTTTGCAGGTGAGCTCATCATCTCGAGCGTTAGTTTTCTGATCATCATCGGTAAAGGAGTGCCCTTTTTCTTCAATTTGAGTTAAATTGCTTGAATAAATATAAGCTAACAAGAGATCTTTGTGACAACATCGGTATCTTTGCAGTGCGTAGATTACTGCAAAAATTTTTCCCAGTACAGATTGTAAAGCAACTGCCCGGCAGCCTACGAGTGAAAAATGCAAGAAGATAAAAATAGAGAAGTACAAAGTGTACAAGTATTTCAGAGAAGTTAGGCATCGTCAATTTTCTAGTTTGTCCGGAAAATCAGTCTCAGAAAAACAACACTGTCGTGGCCGAGAGATCCGAGAAAGATAAAATTGTTAACAGTGTTAAGTCGTTATGCACCATGCTTATATAAGTCAATTCCTACTTAGTCTAAACACTTAGGTTCAGCTCAGGAAGAAAATTCAGCAGCGTTACTAAATATCCTGTGAACGAAAGAATTTGCCTGTGTGCAAGAAATAACTCTCCTCTAACATTGACTGTGTCTCAGGTGGGATTGGGTCCCATACAGAAAGAAGTGTTGCACTTCCTTTTTTTGGTTAGTTTTCCTTTAAAGGCATCACCCCACGAATTTGAGGTGGTGCAGATTTCAGGTGGAGTATTACAGTCGTATACGGGATGGGAGACTATGGAGAGGGGGGTGGCTCCGTCGATTTCTTCCTAATTCCCGTAAAAAACGGCCCGGAAGATGCGGCGCCGCACAAGGCTGGCGCTCCAGTCGAACTCCCTGTAGAAAATAGTGCGCCAGTACGCCTGAAGCCGTATCTTCCGGGCCGTTTTTTACGGCAATTAGGAAGAAATGGACGGAATCAGCCTCCTCTCCATAGTCTCGCATCCTGTATACGAATACTCCACCTGAAATCCGTACCACCTCAGATTCGTGAAGTGATGGAATGGATGTGCCCCTTTTGAAAAAAGTTTTGTTTTGAAAAAAGTTAATTGAGTAAATTTTCCTTCTCTCATGTTCAGTATCCATGAAACTATGATGCTTCCCACATTTCGCACGCAACCGGACCTTCTCGCGTGTAAAATTTCGAAATTTGTGAGCAACTGGTGAGGATTTCGGCTGATGTGGTTGTGGTTCTTGTGAATTCGTTCGGTTACTGAGGATTCAGATCCTGTGAACTCCATAAATGAGATCCATAGACGGGAACTTTAAATGAACTGTCGCTGTGGAATTTCATTATATCCAGTCAACCCTCATACATTGTTAGAATCCTAGTAGTAATAACGAATCCATGCGAAAGTTTCTACATCAAACTCCACAATAGTCAGATTTGAATTTAAGCTTTATAACAGTATCAAAAGCAAGCGAATAAAAGAAGTCGTGGATTGGTTTGTTGGGCGGTACAGATTGAAATAATACCTAATAGCAATTCTTTTCAAACAATTTTCCATTGTATTTGAACTAGTAAAAAATAAAAATGGAAAGCATCTGGCGTAAAAAATATAATTGTCGTTGAATGAGTGAAAAAAATAATGCTAAATCTACCTTTGAGAATAATCTAACTTATGTTGTGCTTTAGAGTATAATTTACACCATGTGTAAAAAATAATAAATCGCAAACCTCAAAAGTAAAATACCAAATCATTGAGGGAAATTTAAAGCGTTTAAAGAATAGATTAGCTGACTATCAAACAACTTTTGTTCGATGAAGAGATCGAACCACAGTATCACATCAAATGCAGATAAACTTTCTAAATAATGAACTTTCTTGTTTTATTAAAATATTTCCGATAACAAAACAAATGAGATAAAACATTGGGATAGGGATTATATAGTATTATAGTGACAAAAATATAAGTACTATAATATAAATTGTATGATATGATGCAGGACAAAATAGTTCCAAATATGATGGAAAATATAATCTGGGATCATAATTTAAAATAAGCGGCAACAAGTTTGTTGATTTACATGAATTCAGTTGAATTTGATGATCCACCGGAATTCTACGCATGAAATCCTAGAAATTTCTCCAGATAGCTTCTCCTTAAACGTTCTAGCCACGATTACACGCGAGAATTGGTCGTAATTCATCGTTAATAGTGCATTTCAGTGGATACCACCAACGTGTGCTATTACCTCGTAGTTTCCGTTGAATAATCGAACCACTGCCATAAGTGTTCACTCTAATAAGTGAAATTTCCCAAATAAAAAATGAGAATTTTGAATTTGTGGAAGAATTGTGCTGTAGTATGCTAGAACAACATACAGACAACACAACTGCTACGTCAAATTGTGCACAAGTAACAGTTACGACATACATATTTGTGGGACCAGTTTTCGCCCTCACCAGAGGAAAAACGGCGAGAATTCGGGAATCACCTAAATGTTCTAAGAAACACCCAAGTGGCTTTTCTGGTGTCACAATTATTTCCAGCCATATACTTTAACTTTTTGTCATTCTCCCAACAACGGCACCAACGTGTAGAAAAAAATCCAAACGCGTAATTACTCTTTTAAGTAAAATATATGGTAAATATACATACGATGTACAAAATTCGGCTTCAAAAATTAGGACCAAAACTGAAAGAAGTCACTCTTTCGAAACTCGGAGTGTGAGCAGCGGGAGAATATCGCAGAAACAACGATCGCATATGCATATCCACGTATGAAACAGAAAAAAATAATAGCGAAACGAAGCAAGGAGGGTAAGAAAAGGAAAGAAAACCTATTTCAGCGAAATTCCAATCATATTTCGGTTTTAGAGATTTTAGCAAGAAAAAACAAAAATGTTTCTTCGAAATTTTTCAAATAAGAATTTCAAATAACAATCAAGCAATACATATTTCCATCCTATTTTTCAAATCTCTTTGGAATTTTCGTATTAAATCAAGTCGTGATATTCTTTGAACTAAGAGAAATTCTGGTTATTATAGAGTTATTTTTATGTTATTCCTGGATTTTTTCATCTTTCAAAAAGGCTTTCACTTTTTTTTCACTTGGCCTTTTATTTTTGTTCTGGATTATTTTAGTTCTGAAGTACGATTTTCTCTTACCAACTTACATAGTTTCTTCGCTCGCAATATTCCGAATTCCGATTGTTTACGAAAAGTTCATGCAAACAGAAAATAATGAAGAAATGTCCGAAGTACTTCCAGGAAGAGTATTTGATGGGGATATTGAGATTTTCAGATTTGCAAAGCAAATAAGGAATGAGGGCAAGCGGTGAGTCGGTGAAGAAAGCTGTTAGGATGCGCATGCATAATCGATCTACTCACCTTGCTCATCACTCAGGTTATCCGAGAGTAGATGTTATCGTATGAAAAAAACGGAGTTGTTTCTTTTCATGGAGGTCATCATTACCTTCCTGGAAAGGAAATAAGCCATCACCAACGAAAATTGTAGCATACTTGACCATACACAAGCTATTAATCTTCACCACTAATTGTTAGCTGATTAGAATTTCAAAGGAAATCTCTAGAAACTTTCCTTGCCTGGGCTTGCGATTTTAAAACGAAATAAAAATTGGATAAATATTTCAAGTCAAAAGAAGAGTAAATCTTTTTCTAATTTCGTTCATCTTTATTTCAAGGGTTCAAATATGCTGTGAGAAATACGAGACTAGATGAGAGCAGTAGGAAAACGACCGTATAGTTATTTATTTAATTATCTACAAGTTCCTTTACGATGAGAAATACTACTAAATGGAGCACATGTATGGTTTTTGTAGGGTTTCTACGTGGTGCTTCCGAAATGGTGCATTTTGTGGAGAAATGTTATTCTGAATTACATACAACTTACGTGACATTGCACGGCATTTTAATCTATAAGATCTAAAATAGTACACACAAATTCCCATGCTCTACTTTGAATAAACCTCCGAATGAGATTTACTCCAGAAATTACTCGGAAGCAAATGTTTTTTTACCGATCACTCATCGTTAAATTGTCGTGTTCAATTTCAATGTCAACGGTATCTCTAAAGAAGTGGTTCGTAGTTTTTAGTTCTTATAATTAGCTTTAAAGATGGGATCGTTAAGAGAACCAGCTACGACCGGCTTTAACGCGTTCCATAGCGAATAGTAACAGTTTTTTAAAAGAAAAGAATCCTCTTTCTCGTCTTCAAGAGCGACAGTAATAGGAGTAGAAAGAACAGATCATTGAGAACGTTCCTAAATAAGGTGTAGACCGTGTCTCAAAAAGAAAACTACACTTTACAATTCTATGAGATGAGATTTTTTTCGAAGGAATAAATTTGATGAAACAATGTGGATTTTTTGAACTGATAACTGATCCCGTAGTGTACCTACTATAATGAAACATTCCAGAAATTTGCAAAAGATCTTATAGAATTGACAGAGATAAATAAGCAGGGCGTTAATAACCGAGTTGATTTTTGCGAAGATGCTGCTTGTGAAATCAAATGTGCGTCTGCGAAGCGTTCGTCCCCAGGGATGAAAACTCGAAACCCGAGCGCTTGGTCTGACTGATGACCGCTGTATCCATATTCGCCAATGCGACTAATAATTTTTCCGCTCATTATTTTGATCTTTGCCCTTGAATCCAACGCTTCACTTCTGCCCATTAACTGTTGTCTATTCTAAGATGTTCATCGAGTTTCTAATAATAAATTATATTTCTCTGATTAATATTACAATGACATACAGAGAGACATTAGTTCCATCCAGAGGTTAAATACCACGGAAACGATTGCTTTAGGCATCAGAGCAAACACTAACATAGGAAGGATATTTATTAGAGTGTTTTTCCAAAAATAACTACTACATCTCCAACCATGACGTGATGCAAGAATTAATTTAACAATTTAATTAAATTTAATTTGAATAAGCGTTTTCGGAAGCGTCTTCCTTAGTCCATATGGTGAAAAGCGGGATTTGGGTGAAAGTTTCTGAAAAAACCTTATTTTCGCTCAAAATTCTAAATGCTGCTGGTACCTATAGTTCGTTGCAAAAAAAAACCTTTCTTTTTCTGTTATACGGTAAATATTATTTACCAACTGCGGCATTATTAACTTTCACTAACTTTCCCTTTAACTTACCTTTTACTTAACTTACTTACCTTTTAACTTTTTTTTTTCAATACCGCTCTACCAATTTTATTCTTTGTTTTGTTTTAAATAATGTAAGCAATAATAATAGCAGTTTTACTGCGCCCATCAAGGGTTCTAAGGAAACTGTTAGAATTTTCGAAGAACTCATTGAGTGTCAGTAGAAAAGATAAAAAAAGTATCGGAACACCCATTCAGAGGTTAAGCGACAACAAGAAAATTCAAGTATCTTTCGAGAATATCTCTTGATATCCTTGGGCATCACGTTCACCGTGTGATTTTCCTGGATTCTCATAGTACATGCTACTCTTCGCGATTTGTAACGTGAACACCACCGCTTTTCCGCAATGCGAATGGGCGTGCCTGTACAGTAACACGTTTTAACGACAATCGCCGTTTGACGCCGTTCTGGGAGTCCAGACAGAGCTTTTCACTGGTTCTGCTAATCTATTCTTGAATTAGCATTATTTTCTGACAAAGTTTAATTTTACAAATCTTAACCGCTTTGCGATTTTCGCTCATTTTATAAGTGAGTCCCGAAGCGATCTTCCTCATTCGGGGCCTTTTTTTAAATCAAATTTCTCGCGGGTTCTGAAATTAGTTGATCTGTCAACCGTTATTTTTTAAAGGATTTTTACGTGTATTCCTCGATGCCTGAAGTGGAACGTCTGATGAGCTGCGGCCTGTCCGTTTGACACAATTCGGCGAGTCTTAAAGCAGCACGCGTTTTTTGCCGTTCACTCTTCATCGCCCTGTTTCTACCACTTGACGGAAGCTTGTCCACTCTGAGCTTGAAGTTCTCACCACCACCAATTGCCTCCTTTTAAGTCTTCTTTGTGCTAGTTCAGCATCCTCATAGTTCCTCTTGGTTATTCTCCATTAGCATTAAATAGATCTATCGCTCACCGAGTAAGTCTGTTCGACATCTTCGTCATTCCTCGTCGAGACGTCCTCCCGTCTACTCTGTCCTAATATTTCAGAAATGATGCAACTGTATTTACTTTCATCTCTGAACATCATACTCGTATTATGTGGAGATCCTCCAAACATATATCGATGGATGGCTGATAACTCATACATTTGTAAGTTCTACAATCCATCACCTCTTCGCTTGAATAAATAACACTCTGATACTCCTACGACTTTCTCTCAGTTCCATTAAAACGCACAGCTTTCACATTGAAACCTACGATTCCCTAAAAGAAAAAAATCTGGAAAAAAATGCTTTATTGGAGACGTTCCTGCTATGCAGCATCGTAAATGCTTCTCATTTTCTCCGATTCATAGCGTCGTAACCTCCACCATTTCATTGTAGAATTAGCAAGAGCTGATTGACGGATCACAGCAAGTCAATTGAGGTCGCTGCGCTGGCGCCTAGTCAATTGGTCACTCACTCCTTTTTATTCATGACGTGATTTATATTATCCGGATCTTCTAGGCATAAAAAACTAATAGATGATAGACGATGTTAGATCTATGTTCCATCCGAACTGACTGTTCTCGAGAATGAGGGAAAAATTTGAAGTATGCTTTGTAAAGTTTGAGAGAAAGTGTAGTAAGACCTATCTCTTCTTGTTCTTGTTTATGTTCTACGAGCGCTCTTAAATAAATAAATGAAAATATCACCATAGGTGGGCCAAATCGAGACGTCGATGGATCTATTGTGACGTTTCTGAGTGAAGACGAAGGATTGGCATGTACTGCTTGTGGTACGGTAAGCTAATCCATGAATTTCAGCAAATATCATCAAACGGACTTGTTCAAATTCATCATAGCAAGTCTCGTCCCTAGGAGTATCCGAGAACCGAAGTTTTACAGTTTCTCTCTACTAATAAGGATTATTTGTGAGATATCTCAGCGCTTCTCCGGAGAAATTCGTTTTCTTTTGGTGAAAGTGCGCATCCGGCTTATTTCCCTCGTGCTAGTGGCCTCGTTTTCTTGATAACTCACTTTGTGCTCTCCTTCTTTTGCTAGTCAATTCAGTGAAACACGTTCCGTTAGTTTGTGAGAAAACCTCAATGCTTGATATTACACAAACTTTTTCATCGACATTACAAGAAAACTCATTTACGGATCCATTCGTCCTTGATTCTGTAAATATGTGAAAACGTATGCTATAGAAACGTCAAAAACCTCCAACAGAAGCTTGTGGAGTGCGTACGAAAGGGAAAGGAAAAGAAGACGAAGAACCTCGGATAGGTTGTTTCCCGAGTGAGTGCAACAAAGGTTTTTCGTTTTGTTGTAAAATTTTCCGGTTCTTGGTGCAGTAAATTCGCAACTTCTGACACATTAGTGAATTCATTGCATATTCATACGAGAAACGTGTGTTCTAGTTCCCCAACTTTGCCTGGACGACTACACGCTGCGTTATGCGAGCGCTTTCCCGGAGGAAATCAAGCGTGCAAAAGAGAAAGCGAAGGCCGAGGGTCGAGGTTCGGTATCGGAGGAACAAGGAGTCACGGAGCACATCGACAACGAGCTTCCTTCTCAAGTTCTTGATACAAATCGGCTTAGTAAGAGCAAACCATCGGAGAAGTTGGATAGGGAAAATTCTGTGGATAACGAGCCTGTGATTGCTATCACTTCCACAGTCACTACCCATGCCACAACGAATCCGTTGGTAGGGAAAGAATTTGAGCCACGAAAGTTCACAGCAAGTTTTGCAACTACTACCAAAATCCCAGTGAATACCATCGAGACGAATCTCCAGGATATAACTGCGTTGGAAACTCCGCTAACCACCACCATCATTCCAGTACCGATTAAAACCACAGAGTTGCATACGGAACCCACAACTACAAAAGTCCCATTGATACTTCCTACCCTGGTGAATTTAGTCTCTGGAACTCCAAGCACTGAAACTCATAAAACATCAGCAACTCAAATGCAGCCGTTGCGTGCTTCAACAACAACTTCTCCACCAGCACTTGACAAAGGAGAATCCGAATTTCCCCCTGAGGAATTGGAAGAGGATGTCCGGAAAATTCTGATGCAAAAACGTCGTGAAGGTCATCATCATTTCTTTGGAACTACAACTGTCCCAACAACAACAACAACAATACCGACAACAACCACACCAAAAATCTGCAAAGATAAGCACAATGTAATTTTATATTTATTTATTAGTTATTTTTGTTTAATCCGAATCATATGAATTTGAAAAATTGATGAAAACTCTCCAGCTGTGCTGTTTCTGGGCTGTTGCCGGAGAGTGCGAGACAAATCCGTTCTGGATGCGTATTCAATGTGCTAAAACATGTGGAACATGCAATTGTCCTCGTAAGTGAATGAGTCCCGTCATTGCGGTTATTTTTAGAAAATTTTCACAAACATTTCATTCTGTGAACACGGTTATCCTTAAAATGTTGTTACTTATCGTAAATATGATGGAGAATTTCAGGTGCAGGTTTTTTTTGGAGAACCATTTAAATGCAACCTTTGACCGATATTTTTTTTGGTTGTTTATTTACACCCAATCAATCTTCTTCTTGCCAAACCAGGAGTTTTACATCTGAGCGATGCCTAAACTTTTCAAAATTCATCGACTTTTAAAAATCTCCTCTCTAAAAAGATAACCGGTATTTATAAACAAAGATGCTTGTTTATTTAAACATTACGGTTAGACTATATTATTTTGTAACCATATTACTAGTATAACTATTGCAATCAATGTATTATTAGCTTTCATTTTTTCAACAGCGCAAAATATAGGTTTGGAAGTTTCCCTTTCAACTATTTGAAGAATAACTTTGAGGGTTACGGAAAGGAGCTTAATGTGACGGAAGCTAGCACATTTGTGATTTTTTATTTACAAGAAAATAATTAGAAGTGAAATTCTCTTCCATATTTTCCCATTTTCGCTGTCGCGTTTCTTTGCCTTGTGTAGAATTTTTTTTATTCGCCAGTAAAGAGGAAACACCTCGAAAGAAATGTTCTGCCGATGTGAAAGGGACACAACCAAAAAAAAAGAGTTCCAAGAAAAATCGAAATGTTTGAAAAAAGAGCCATGTTCATGGCAATAAAAAAAAGTTTCTATGGAGGCATTGCGCGCAAAAATAGACAGTTCTTTGAAGTTGATTGAATTTCAAACATCGAAAATGAACACACCATTTCTTCTCGCTGGAAAATTCCAGTTTTTGAGTACCAGTATTAAATCGTGAGGCCAGAAAGCGGAAAATTGACACATAGGCGGTAATATTCAGTTTTCTGTTTGAATGACGGTTAAAATCTCTACCCTCATGTTCCTAGAGCAAAAGGGACTTAGAAGGGGAGTAGACGAACTGTATTTACGTGAACTAGCTTTCTGTAAGAATCTCAGTAATTAGCCTAACTTAGCTCCTATACGGTGCATCTCACAGCGGTGATCTTAGCTTTCATTTGATTTACGGAAAGTGAATGGGCGCAATCCTAGCGAGAGTGGTGTTCCAGCTGCTAATTCGCTCCTATTTTTGTGAAAGCTAATCTAAACGTACGTAGACGAAAGTCTATTGCTTGTTGAAGCGTTTTCTTCATCCAGGTTCTGGCTTGTTAAGGATAGGACAACTTTAAGGGCAAAAAAAAAATCAGAACGATTACGGATGATCTATGGTTATTTCGTGCAATGTCCAAAGTGCCTACAAAGTATTCGGTTTTTTTTTACAAAATTTCTCAATATCCTGAATTTTTTTCTAGTTCGTGACGCGGATAAATGTGTTTCAACTGGTATCAATTGCACATTACCAACCACAACAACGAGATCCACCACCACAACGACCCCAACAACCCTAATTTCGCTACTCCCATTGAGTAGACAAACGGCTGCGTCAACCAGTACAACCACTACCACAGTAACCTTCTTCGGGATTCTAGAGTATATTTTTCGAGCTCGTGAAAATCTTGGATTACAGCGAAAACTACGAACGAGGCCGTTCACACCACCATTGAACGGATTCAAGCGAACCCAGAGTACGCCAAAAGGAGAGACAACACCCTCAACAACAACGGTAACGAAAAAATTCGTGTAGATATTCGTTTTGTAATATTGGGTCTACAATATCCCTGGAAAAAACTCAACTTTTACCATAACCCTGCAAATTAGTATTTTAACTTCTCAAACATGAAATTTTTTGCAAAGGAAACATGTGCGAGAATTAGAAGCTAAATATTTCTGCGATGTATTTCCCTAGTAAAACTGAATATGTTTAACTCGATGACCGTGATACGCCTCTAGAAGGGTCAGACCACAGAAAGAGAGAGCATTGGTCAAATCGAGGAAGTGACATTGGCGAGCGAGTCCGGATCAACTGGTTGGATACATTTGGTGTCGACCATGTTCAAATCATATGATCTTAGCAGTATTTTTGGAAGTATTTATTTGTTTTACCGTTCATGTGACTCTATCCAAACTACAGAAACTTATCCGGACGTGGTAGTGTGAACAAACCTATGACTTTTATAAGGATCCGTATATTTTTAAGGAATTTACAAAAATAAATAGTTCTATGTACTACAGACAACGACTCCAAAACCAACAACTACTACCAGTACCACAACGACGACTACTACTACAACGACTACAACAACGACCGAAGATCCATGTCAAGATCTGGATCGACACTGTGCCTTCTGGGCATCGCTTGGTGAATGCGAATTGTAAGTTTGCTGAACGTTTATCTTTAACGGATCCTGAGAACATATTGAAAAATTCAGTTGAAGGATATAAAACATGCAGAAAAGGATTATGGACAACTTTTTTTGAAGTCTAGCCAATGTTTTTACCTTGTAGAATTTTCGAGATCAATGAATGTGTGGTGGCACGGAAAACAAATCGATTTTCTTTTTATGATGTTAACGTCTATCAGCAGCTTACAATTCTTCCAGGGCCGACCTGTCCACCAATTTTATTCAAAGCTAATCACGGTTGGACATAGCCGGTACCTAATCAGGTTGAACAAAACTCTACAAAGAAAAACATCAGCTTGACTTCAAAAAAAAATGAAAAAAAATCTGGCGCACCTGTTGGAACAGGTTAAGCGTTGACTATGGATAGAATAAAATTTTATTAAGAGCAGAATCCAAACCGTCACTTTGTAGGGAGGTTTTGGGAAAGAACCGTTCAATTTTATTCCTTGATGTTGCATGAAAGAATCCGTAATCGGGGTAGGACGAGACAAAGATTATTTCTGAGAAAAAACATAGGAAAATCTGCATGGTAATATTCGAGAATATTGAAAACGTAAATGTGATTCGTACGTCTTACGTAACTTCTTCTAGAAGAAAAGATAAAGAATAGAAATAAGCAGACATCTTACAGGAATCCTTACTGGATGCGGCCACATTGTCAACGATCGTGTCAATCCTGCGGCGAAGAAGTCGATACCGTTTTTGCACCAACTCCAAGAAAAGGTGAAGTTTTACAGAAAAAAAAGATACCAATAACTTCTAACGAGTATTTATTAAAAAGAGAATTCTATGAATCATGGATAATTTCCATACTACTCCTTCAATGTCGACTTGAAAATACTACAATAGTTACTTGGATGTGGAGGATTGAAATTCCGCCTACTCATAAATCTTCCTTTTTAGGTTGCGAAAATAATCATAAACTATGCAATTTTTGGGCAGCAACAGGCGAATGTGATGTGAATCCGAACTACATGGTCCCATATTGTCCGCTCTCATGTATGATATGTTAATGCTGTTAATTGAATCCCTATCTTAATCTCATACTAAGTGCTTTCTTATTAATGTTGTGGCAATAGCTTTCCGAAATTGTCCTACTAAATCATTCATTACGTAGAATGGACATATATAGATAAGAACTAATTTATTTTTATAATTAACATCAACGTTTGCCGTTCTTAAAGTGTTAGAACCCAAAGCTAACCGCAACCTTATTCCCAGAGCATATGGAATACATCACGTTTTTTTTAGTTGCAGAAGAAATTTCACAGAGTGCAGATTAAAAAGATACGTATGTATAAAGAGATTATTATGAATTCATTTCTATTCGAATAAAAAATCTCAATGTCAATTAATTTGTGCATAATATCAACACATTACTAAGATTACAGTACATTACTAAGATCCCAAACAAGTCTAACTCTTCTGAATTTTTGACGCTTACAAAAGTGGCAAAAGTAGTACGATATTAACGTGACTGTGAATGTCAGGAATTCTCAATTTATACGTCCGGTTTCTAGTTTGTTTATACAGGATAGCAAGGGGAAAAGGGAAATTTTCAATGTGTTATAGTAGTGCCAGACCTGAGGAGCTAGTAAGCAGGTGGGCGTCCTTCAGTACACAACTATTTGTCATGTACTAATCTTGGATTAGTTCACAACGTGAATTTACTGCGAAGTCATTTTAGAAAAATGTTTGAGGAGACAACAAGCAGAAAGCGAAAGTTACAAAAAAGTTTAAAGTTCATAGGAGAACTGTTCTAATTATTGTGATAACACTTCTATCGCTTTCCTAACAGATCTACCCTAAAAATATGATTTTTTTTTAGAATCAAGAACCCCGTTCTCTTTGTGATAGGGCGACTGCTGCTCAACAGGAATTCCAACGTCATTATTCTATTAAGGACCGTGCGTTCTTAACTTGACACACACCATCCATATATAGGCTAAGAATTTCGAGGTGACAGATTCACCTTTTAAAAAAATAAAGCACCAGGATATCAACGTAATCCCAGAAAACATTTGAGCCACTCATGAGTAAATGGCTAGGAACTCACAACAATCGGCAAGGAAACCTGCAGCAACACTGAGCCTAATTCGGACAACAGTCCGCCGAATACCCTACAATATTTGTTGCTATCTCTGGATGAAGATCGGATATGTAAAAGTCATTTGAAAATGGAGCTGTTGAGCAGCAGTCCGACTGCCACAATTATTGCAAAGTGACATCACAACATTCTTAGTAAAACATCCCACTCCTACTTGTCCACCAACTCCTCAGTGCTGTCAACACCATATTCGTAATTTCCCGCTTCACTGTGCCACCCTGTGGCGTATGTGTTCGAGCCGAGTGAGCGCAACGCGTCAATGGCAGACACTAACGCTCTGCCGTCTGACACTTTTACCAATCGATGGAGCGGTTCCGCTCAAATTGTCCACGCTGCAAACTAGAAACTGCTTTAATCATTTTTTTGTGAGTATTTATCTACTCTGGATTTTCTCCTACAAAATCGCTTTGGATTATATGTAGGATGTTTTAGAAACTTTAAAAAAATATTAATCTGTGAGAAACACGTGAGTAAATATGTGACACTTTGATTTCTATGATATCTTCGTTGTCGTTGATTAGGCAAACACCTTTTCCAATTTTTATATATAATTTCCAATATGCAAAAATTGCAAAATTCGTTCAAACATGAGAATTTCATTTTCCCTGTATTATCCTTTATTACATGTGGGGAGCAAAAGAATGGCTGTTGGCTGGGTCCAAGTTTCTTTCATTGTTCTGCGACTTGTCATCTTCGGACCTATTCATGCTCTGACCGGAACTGATCCAAAGAGATTTTGCAATGTGTAAAGCTTCGTTTAGAATTTCTCGCTTGTTTCGAAACTTCACCATGGCATAGTCAATGGGGAGAAACGATAATTTGTTAAAATAGGTTAAAATAGATGAGTCCGAAGGATAGGAAGGGAAGGCCTTTAATTGATTCTCCTTAGTTCTGATCCTTCCAAAAAAGTACGAAACATAGCAATTTGGACCATTTTGTGGCGAATAGAAGAAAATTCTTGTAAAACGATGGTTTTTCCGCGTAAAAATTCTGTTGATACATTGAATGTTTATCAAAAACGAACTCCAATGTATATCCACCTAAAGTTTCCGAACTTCTATCAATCTGCATATTTAAATCTCCCACAATGTCATGACAGACTCGCTACCACTGGCGCTCTGACATAGACTTGTATTTTCGACATCAACACTCCACGAATTGAAGGCGAGTTTCCGAGAACAACGGTTCATCGCCGTAATGTTCCCCAATTCTGACCCCTTCGATTGCAATCTGTTCAGGTACCTCAGGTATTTCTTCTTCATAAAAAAATATAACTGTTTGAATGACCTTACTCTGTTAATTGTTGGTCTTCACCTTCAAATTTACCGACTACTGAATCGAATGAATCCTAAGTGTCACTGTATCCTTTTTTTTGGGCGATCTTTTTCTGAGATTAGTTTCATTGAAGAATGCATCTCTGGATGATATTCAATATTTAGGAAATGAAGTCTAAAATTGTTGAGACCCACACGGTGAAATGGCATATCTTAAACCTTAGATCTTAAGCTGAACTGTCATTATTAATTTATTAATTTATCATTATTTCATTTATTAATTGTGTCGTAATAGATATCATTATCATCATTTGACTGCTTGAGATGAACCAATGAAATGAATACAAAGTGGTGAAAAATTACGTCCTCGTGAGATTTGAACTTGACAAAAATAATCCGTTAATTAATGCGTCCATTAAGAAGAGATCCTCAAAAAAGTTATGGTGCCATAGGAGCCCAATTACCACAATTTTATCTTTCACGAGGGTTGGATTCCCTTTCATGAAGCCAAAACAATGATCCACTTCCATGAGACCAACATCTACTCTTTTTTGATGGGTGGCCTACAAACAGCTAGGATCTCAATCCATTAGACTTTTCTGTTTGAGGTTTTATTTTATTATCGATTCGATGGTCCGCCGCACCATCAATTCGATGAGGGAATGAATTGTTCTATGTATCAAAGTTTATGGCTAAACAAAGTCCATTGTAATTACAAAATTAATTTTTATAATAATAATTTTTTTAGTGTTTACGGACAGAAAATAAAATTTCAGCCTTTTTTATGACGCAGGTAATTTTTCGATATCCTATAGTTCCCTTTCTAACGAAGCAGAAACAATGATGGCCGCACATAAGAAACAAAATATAAGATATAAGTGCGGCGAAATGTCACTGACTCACCAAAAAATCAACACCGAAATGACAACAAAGTAAATGTTGACTAAGCTTGACATATTTCTGGAAATTTCTTCCATTTCACAACAACTATTACACTTGAAGCAGTATTTTTTTCATGAATCTGAAAATCTCAAATAACATTCAATCCAGAGATCACGGGTACATTACGGTCACATCACGTAACGTGTTGTGTTATCCTGGTTTTTTTTTCATTCTTGTGAAATTGTCTTCTAGTGGATTTTTAATGAAAAACGCGAAAGTACACTTCTTACAACAGTTTAAATGAAAAATGGGTGTAACAGCAGCACTCGGAGAGATTTAATGAGGAAACGAAAAGAAAGGAAAACGTTTACTTTTAGTATAGTCGACAATGTATGTGTGTATTGGAAAAGTAATGTGTGTAGAGAAAGAGTATCCGCTGCGACTGACGCGTTGCGTTTGTCACGGTTGAACATTCCTGGTGCTGAGTATATTTGTGACATGTCACTGAGATAAATGTATGGATAAGCAGAGCACTAAGAAATATGTTACCAATCTCGTGTATCAGTTGCAAGTTTTTCAATGTTTCATTAAAGAAATTGTTATAAAAAATGTAATTGAGGTACGACACACTGTATTGCCGTAGGCGATCGAGGTGAATTTGACACGTTACGATCATTTCGATCGATTCCTTGTCAAGTAAAAAAAAGGTGCTCTTCACAGGAGTAGTTCGTATTTATTTGAGTTTCAATGTGTGAACGAAGGTACAGATTTGCCTTTGTTATAGATGATCATAGAGGGCAGTAAGAGGTTTCAGTTCCATCACGCCTTCGGTAGATATCATTGGTTTGATTGTAAAAGGATTAAGGATAAAGTTGCGGGCGTATCAATCCACTTGGGATCCGCCACGACGTTCACTTCAATTCGGAATCGTTCGAGGTTTACGAACGTGTAACTGGTCTATACAATGACTTACGAGAGCTGACCGATGAGTCAAGTCAGTTTTTTTCTATCTGCCCAGATTTGTTAATATTGGTAGTGAATATATTAGAAGCTTGTTTCCTCTGCTGTATCAACGTTTTACAAGTGATTACTAATTTATAACCTTTCAAGGATAATAATTAGTGTCAATAGAGAATGAACATGGTCCGGTAACGTCACCGTTGTATTGATGAATATTTGGCTTCGACCATCCTCCAAAAGCTTTGAAGTTGTTGAAGTTCTGGAACAGAAAAAAATCAGAAATATGACGAGACTGATTTTTTCCAAGATCATCTTATTTCCCAAAGTTGATTTGATACGAACCGCTTGTCCATTGTAAGTAGCCCACCAAAGTGATTTTGAAGACATCCCGGTATAATCGAGACCAGTAATTGATTCCCAATTGTTGTAATTACTGTACACTCCCCATTTGTATCCAAGTGACTAAAAAGTGATGATTTTCGCATACAACGTAAGATAACGTAAATATCCAAGCACAAAATCAGCTTACCGTCAGCTCTTTACCCATTGCTTCGATAAATTCACGATTCTTGGTGTGATCGCTGGGCCATTGATAGGTTTCGATGTCCAGCCATAACATTCCAACAGTTGCGCCAGCACTTTTCAACGCTTTTGATGTTTCAGAAATCTTAAAATTTGCATGTAAAGATCGAATTTTGTTATTAAAATTTAAAATAAGCGAATAACCTGAGTAGCAGCACTAGCGCAGGATGAAGATGTACACGGGAAGATGTAACCATCAACGTGAGAGATTCCGGCTGTAGGAATCGTAGATGTTAGTCAGATTTGTGGAATGTGTCCGTAATTTCAACTTACCGGCTTTAGCGTTTTTAATGTTCTGAATTCCTTGACTGTCTACGGCTCCATTTGATCGGAAAACTCGTCCAATAAAGAAAGAATACCCATGTGTTTTCATACATTCAAACTGTGAAGTGGAAATTGCCTGAATGCAGTGATCATGTAAGTATACTGTATTTCAAAATTTGAAGGAGATTCTTTTGTTTAACGTAACCAGTAATCATTATTTTCATAAACTTCAAGTAATCCTAAAATATTCTTCCACGTTATTTTCTCAGGTACCACTACTATAAATTACAGATTATAATAACGCCATCTGAGAAGATCACAATCATGCCACTATTTTATAAAGATCCGAAATACATGAAATTGCAGGATGCAACTGAATTTCACCAGAATCAATAATTATTCTGTTTATCTAATCGTAACGCACTAATTCAAAACTATTTAAAAGTCAATCTTATCTTCCTCAGTTAGAGATCAGATACGGTGTCAGGATAAGCTTCATCCCTCTAGTTTCTCCAGTAGAAGTCTGGTAGTCAAGGTTTTTTTTTGAATACAAAAACTGATACCACCAAAACAAAGTTTACAATGACTATTTTTTTGTTAACCGATGACGTAGGCATCGTTCTGTGATGCTACCACGAACTGTTGCACTTTGCTGGAGTGCTGTTCTTGTATTATGACCTACCTAGGAATCCTGGTGCTCTTCAGAGCAGAATACACGATGTTTCCTTTTATTATTTTGGGTCCTCCTCATTTTTCAAGAAAAAAAAAACTGATATTAGAAATCCGTTGGGAAATTTATCGACAATGTTAATGGGGATGGTGTTTCTTTTATTTATTCCCATCGGCTGTATTCGAGAAAAGGTGGAAACATATGAAACCAACTGTAATTACAGGATAGAATAGATTGGAAGAAGCAAAAAACCGATCCTTCGTGGAATCACGCACCATCACTTTAAAAGGGAATTTGCAAGAGAAGAAACTCACTCCGATTGCATCGAATCCAGTGGCTGCAAGGTTCACCCCGAAGAGGGCAGCAAGAAGTATGACCGGACTGAAATCCAAGAAAATTTCCTAGTATTATTCTTTACAGATCATTGAAAGCGAATAACATACCGCATACTAAGAGAACCGATACAAAGTCGTAATAGCCACCGTTTCAGCGCTGTTCAATTTATACGCTCCGGATCTTCTGATAAGTGATGCGATAAGAGCGAAGCATAAGTGTGTGATTTTTTCGTGCATAATCGCAAGCAGATATAAAAAAAAATGAAAAATTTACTTGAAAGAGCAGAATACAAAGAGCAGAAATTGACAATGTTGGGATTTCTCAACAAAAAAAATACAGTTAAGGATGGAGGTCACGAGTATAACTACGATCACGCACATTTATTCCTAAATATCCAGAACAGGGGCGTGGGAAACGGCCTAGTCGCATCCGACTCACCTACAAGACACCCGACAACGCGTCACATATTCGAGGACAGCCCAACGCATACGAGGCATATGTGTTGAAGATTTTGCGAGAGCTGGAGAGAGCGAGCGTCAACAGCCCATTTTTTTTCGCAGTAAACGTGACGTGTATACGTGACACGTTTTTAGGTGCTTCGTAGGAGAATTCGTTCGACAATGTCGTTTTTAAAGTTGTTTTCCAGAACAATTAAGACAAATTGAGTGTAATCCCGTTTATACTCATAATCTACATTTCTCTCTCAATCTTTTCGTGGAGAGATCCCAACAACTCAAATATGCTAGCTATGAGGATCTATCGAATTTTGAGTGATTCTTGAACAACAGAATATTAATTTTTCTTTATGTTATTGTGTGTTTCTTTATGAATTGATGACCTTTCCATGATTTTTTTCTTCAAAAAATCATTTATGGAAAACAGATGTGTTGGAATTTTAGCTTACTACTCTCTTTATTCAAACATATTGTGCACGATGTTCATAACTTTTTATCCATGTGTCAGTGTGTCAAATTTTCTGAGTTCCCCGAAAATTATTATAATGATAAAGGGGAATTTAGTAATAGTAATAATAATATTATAATAGTAATAATAATACTAATAATATATGTTATAATAATAGTAGTAATATAAGTAATAATAGTAATAAATAAAGAACGATTTTGATACTTATAAAACACAAAAAAAAAACAAATAAAAACATAAAACACACATGTTGTCGAACCTAAAATGTTTCATTAATACGTCACTAGGATACATACATCACTAGGATACATACATACATCTTTTTTTTCCAAACTAGTGGACTTTTCAGTGAATCGATTTCATAATGCTTTATAAACAAGTTCCACTCCCTTAGATTTTGTGGACATTCTTTTTAAAAAAAAAATGTTCTTGTGGATTTATTGCTAATAACATTTTTTAGTTCACGTTGGCTTCTTTGTAGTACGTTTTGTGCAATTCTCCGATAAATTAATTACGATGTCTGAAAACGAATCTCCTTATCGGTTGAAGTGCGTCAATATGTTGTAAAAATAAGGTGCGGTCTTGCTCACAAACGGAAGCATCAAAACGGAATCGAAAAATGTGATAAGAACTTCAAGTAAATGAAATAATATGCTGAAAAAAAAAACAAACGCCGAGTAAAGAAACGATTAGGAATGAGAAGAACAGTATATAAGGCTGAGTAATGAATAAATTCCGTTTTGTTTTACATATATTTCTTTAGGCGTCAAACAGTTGACTGTGCCGTATTGTGCTTCTGTGCTAACTCTCTCACTATTTTACGTAGATTTTGTCTCAATATTAAAATAGCCGTAGAAGTCTGAGGGGAAACCCTTTCTCTCCTTGGTTAGCCTTTCAAAGTCTCATCTTCAGAATAGAATTTCGCAAATCATCCTCTAACCGACTGGTCGGTTGCCATTCCTTCACCATAAAGGATAAAGTTAAAGGATAAAGGGTCGGGCATTAATCAATCGCTCTGGATGCGCCCCCACGTTCAATTCAATTCAGAATGGAGGTGAGCACTAGGGCGGATTCAAACCTCCGATCGACCGTGCAGGAAGCGGAACCTCTGACCGCTACACCTCACCCTCCTTCACCATACACACTGTATATTTTCTGATCCGTGGACGCAGCACTATTGCTTTGCTTGAATTCCCAAAGCATCACATGGCATAAGTTTATTTTTTGGTTCTTCATTTAAAAGAAAAACAAAAAAACGTAATGTGTTCAACACCAGATCACCACGAGCAGAAGCACCTTTGCAACTGTACTATGTTTTAGATCGTTCAAAGTCGAATATATGTGCGCTCAACTGCTAGAGAAAGATTAGGAGAAAAATCGGGATGTGTTCAGAACGCTCAGGTGAAAAAAAAGAGAATATATTACAAAAAAAAAGAACAGAAAAAAATTACAGTTCATCTGCTACGAGAAACGTTTATAAATAATTTGGAAAAATCTGTTAGCCCTTTTTACAGCTACAGAAATGGCTTTTTGAAGACGTGAATCGAGTTGTGGGGTAAGATGGCAATGTGGTAGGATTGAGCGCAATGTACCACAAAATTTTCGAAATACTGAATTCCCACTTGAAATCCAGAAATGAGCATGTGAGGCAGACCTGGTTGCACCACTGCCCCAACAATGCAACTTATCAGAAACAATAGAACAATGGAAATACACAGTCCATCAGCAGTTGTGGTTTGGAGAGCTTCTGCTGCTTATTTGAGTTACATGTGTTGCGTTACGGAGGAAGGTTGCGCGACGACACAAATGCTCGCGTTCTATCGCGTAATAAGTTGCATCGTAGTCATGTCATGTCAGCGGAGCCAAGAGAAGTTCTGACACCTCTTTTCTGGATTATTATCGTTAACTGAAATTAGTCATGCTCATATTCTACTAAACTACAACCTACTTTCAACTATTCATGGAAAGATCCTGATATGATATGTTCCCTTTAGGGTGAAGATGTAAAAAGTTTGCAGACGACAAAAGCGTTCCATTTTCGCTTTTTATTGTTACTAATAGTAGGAAAAGTCTAGGAGGCGGTGATTCTGTTCTTTGACCCTGAATCGTTCCGTCAAATGACCTTTCGCTGTTGTGTTATTTGTCCATGATGTCCCCTATTCATAAATTTCTACAGAGAAGAGGCTAGAAGTTGTTCATAGTTGTTCTCTGCGACTTCCTAGTGACTATACTATGTTGTACAAATACGTATTCAGTTAATTATATATTAATCAAATGAGTTACATCAAAACTCATTCAATTACTGGTGCTCAGAAGAGGTAGGCGTAGTAATTTCACCTCACGTCACATGAACCTCTATACACAACGTCTTTTTCTCAGAACGTTTACATTTTTTTATGCTAAATTAGTACAATACAGTACGTAGCATTTTATGCCACCATCTACTGGCCAAAAATTGAAACGACGGAATTAAGGCTGTCAATAATTTATTATTTCAACGCCAAATGATTTGGCTACTGTACATGCACAAGCACTTAGTGCAAGAACTAAAAGAAAACAAAATAAAACATATAAATATAAATTAAATCTCAGTGAGGATCTTCAAGCGTAATATGAGCATTGCGCTTCACTGTTCAACTCTTCTGGCATTGATACGTCAAGGAAGGAGGCAAATTCAAGTTCCTTAGTTTTTTCCTCAATTATGGGTTGAGCTGTAGTCGTCAGATCCATCACCTGTGCAAGGAAAGGATAACAGAGGATTAATCGATCCGTTTATAGTGAATTACTTTAATTTTTGGCTACGTGTTGATACCTGTGTGGTCTCTTCAGAATCTGTTGACGTGGTTACAGGTGCTTCCGTGCTGAGCTCTTCTCTTTTCTTCCATCCACACAATGATCGGAGTTCCTCACGAATTTCTTTCGGCAATTCGGCTAGGTAGAGCTTTTCCTAAAAGATTCGGAAATTCACTCTTGTATTCAGTTCGATTCTAAAATAGTCGAATTTAGAAAAAAGCAGCTCATTAATAGATTTTCTGTAATAAAAATATTTCTGAATAGCAGCGAAATTGTCAAAAATTCAGAAAAGTTTGCTTGAGTGAGCTCTTTTTTGACGACTAAACTAAGATTCCTTCTCCTCTCCTCCTAAACTTTAATTTAATGTATTTGTACTCATAATGAAATTACATTGAACTATTGTAGAACAATAGAGAATAAATTGCTCTTATAGTTGTGATTTTCTAAAATTCATTGATCGAACTATTTCGATGAGGTAAACAGAGGCTTCAATAAAAAATGTAAACGTGGAATTTCTGTCGCATCGTGGAAACAGAGATAAATATCAGCAGAGAAGAAGAAGTTTCTCATTTTTTTCACGAAAAAAAAATTAAAGGAACGACCATCAACCTGATTTTCAGCTGAAACAAATCTGGCAAAGACAAACCTGCATCCGAAGTTTCTTCCATCCCTCATATGCCTCTTTTGCTGCCGGGGAAAGAGCATCAATTTTGTTTTCGAGGTCTTTCTTTCGATGTTGCAGTTCTTCTTCCCATTTTACGTACAATGCGAGCTGGAATAAAATTATCCATCCACAAAATTTTGATGATAGTTTTATTTTCACTGATTTGCACATGATTTCTCACCGATTCTCCACTCAATAACGAATAAGCAAGTCTCTTGAGTGTAAGCTCTTTCGCTTCCAGAGGAAGACGATGATCAAACCTTAGAATCCATTGATAAGCAGAGGACAAGAAACTTTTCTTAGTTTAAAAAATGTAGTCAGAGAATTCGAAAAATGGAACAGAAAAAATAGAAACATTCGTACCAAACTGCACGAAATTCTCGTCGTACGGTTGATGAAACATTGCGAAGGAAACTTGGTCCACATTTTCCACCCATGACCCTCTCCCGCACTTCTTCAGGAAGTTCATGAAGAATTTCTCTTTAAAGTACATATATTTTCCTAGAATATCTTTAAAACTGAACAAAAATTACGAACTTGGTCTGTTTATGTTCCTTCATGCAATCTTCTCCCTCCTTGTAGTTACTCCATATAGATCGCACCTTCTCTTGCGCTTCCTCGGGGAGCTTCTCGACAAAGCTTGGAAGTCCACATGGTGGACCCTAATCGATAGATAGGATAAACGTGTTTGAGCTGGATATAAGAAAAGGTCATGAAAGAAATGCGAACCCTATTTGTCCACGGCCCGAGAGGACTGAACGGGTCGCCGAGACGAGGAGGATAGGCGATTCCAAGGATGGGGAGTGTCACCAGGCACAAAAGTGTTTTCATCCTGTAGTTCAGAGTAAAAAAAAAATTGAAGTTGGGCAAAAAAGGCGCTTGTCAGCCGTTGCTATTGTTTGTGAGTGAATGAACATTTAAATAGGTAAACAAATAAATAGATGGAAGAAGTGAACATATGCAACAGCTAAATGTGCGACAACCGACCGCTAATCTTCGAGAGGGTGGAAGGATCCGTGTGACGCTCGGGCCTTTATAGTCTTAGGTGGGTGCGGCTTCTCGTTTAAAAAAGTTTCGTCAATCGGAACGACACTACAGCACAATGCAATGTGTGTGGTCATTGTGCAGAAGCGAGCCGTGCAAACATTTTGAGAAGCAGGTCACGCGCCAGCCTGGAACTCTTCGCATGCGACTTTGGAATGCGACTTCGAGAGTGTTCTGCAATAAGAAGCTTCTTCTATAGCATTTCACGCAAAGACCGAACTAAATCAATCGCCTTGTGAAAAATTTCCTGCGAACCCCCTTTCTGGATGTAGCTTCGAAGAGACGTTCCCTCTTCAGCATTTGACAATTGTTAAATATCTTTACTAATACTTTACCTACTCTGGATTGAGATAAATTGGGCGGAGGGTCGAGGATTTTGAAGAAGAAAAAATTGGTAAAATTACTCCAAAGTAAATAAAATGAAATAGCTATGTGATTTCTTTTCCCCAAACTAGCACGCACTTTCAATCCGAGAATTTCGGACGGTTCGTTGGTAAGCACACCGCTCAGGGAAATGTTTACTTTTCCTATGTTTCCTTTGTCGGTACGAAATATTTGATTACAAAAAAAGACATTTCACCTTAAAGTTCTTCAATCTTCACTCAGTTTTAGCTCTTCAAATAAATATTGTCATATTTAATTCGAAAAGAACACAACAATAAGGGTGTGGTGCAAAGTTTGTTGTTGGGGCGACAGTTTGAATGGATCCCTATTGACATAGTGAGTGAGGTGTCCTAAACGAGGAGCAACGAATCCGTAGGTTCCGTTCTCACCTAGAAAATTGAAGACAGTTTTTGTTCCTTTATTACAACATTTTTTAAAAGAGCTGCCTAAAGCAGGAAAATCTAAAAAATGGAGCCAGTAAAATGTGACAATGATCGTGAAGTTTTGGGATTTTCCTCGAATTCTCTTCTCTCTAATGATCCGGTTCGCTATCATTTTTGTATTTATCGGTCTCAAATGGTAAAAAAAAATTTTCTCAATATTCCTACAAGAATTCTTGCAACGTTATCTTCCAAGAACTGTGATAATACTCAATTATTGAAGAAAACTCGAGGAGTCGATTGATACGATATCGCTAGGAATCTTCCGCCTACGTACTACATGTATCCGTGATCAGCCTCGTCTTCTGCTCCTAAAGGTCAAGTTCCGTGCATCTCTACATGATACGTAAGAAGAAACACAATCATTGCCTCAGGCTATGTATAGTGTTTTTTTTTTCGCCTCAATCCTCATCGCCATTTACAACAATGTCGTTGGACTGTCCATTCAAACGCTGTATCTCAAAAATCATTACACACTCAAACTCAAGATGTTCCCTTGGGATGTACGGTGCGTGCAATAACTCCTCTTTTACTTTGGTTGCCACGGGTTTTCGGATCTTCTCCCAAATTTCAACGTCCTTACTGATATTCGCTATTCTAACGTGATTAAAACAATCGAGTTCTGCAGGATTCGTATTCGGTGACGTCGTACGTAGATGCAGTATAGACCAAGATGCATGAACGTTTCTATGAGCATCCGAGGGATTCCAGAGCATCGTACGACAGATAACAAATTTCTTGACGAGAAGAATTGTTTAGTTTATTGGACATTGAAAGAGGATCTGAAAAGGGCCACAAAAGGATCTGGAGATTCATAATTTCGAATCCTTTCTGCGTTCTGTTTCCGTTCTGTGCCGCAAGTGATGTTTTGACACTGAAGAAGTTAAATATTAAAATTTTTGATCACACATTTTTACTTTACTTTTTCCACTGCAACAACGTGTTTCTGTTGAGAACTCGAGGATAAAACACTTCAGAATTGTATATATCAATTAAACTCAAAGAAGATAAGATCGGCGGCGTTTCGTATAACTTCTCCCAAGCTGTGAAAAAATTCCGAACGATTTTTTTTCTAAATTTATTTTACCTCTAAATATCCTATAGTCGTGCTGTTCATGTCTCTATGATATCTAGAGGTTACTGATTGATTTTTATGTCATTGATACCAATGACAAAGAAAAATAATTATTTGAAGTGAAATAGTGTCATACAAAGGCTGATCCTGAAAAGAGATAAGCATAAAAGAATTGAAAGACACTAATTAAGATGTTCTCCATTTTGATGTTTTCAGAATTTATTTTATGAAGGAATACATAAAGTAAACAAAGAAGAACTAAACTAAACAATCACAACAAGTCCTTGGACGCTTAGTAGGCGCCATTGAAGAGTCATATAATCTCCGGCTAAGTTATTTTCGTCGAATAGAATTTATTTCCGTAATTCACACAGAACAGATTATAACTGACGTTTATGTATTGGCGGGTTATGGTAAAATTAGGTCGTTGAAATTTGTCCTGTTGTATAAAAGGGCTATGTAAAAGAAATAAGAATAACCTGCAGCAAGGTCATGGAGGCCTGGTTGACGCCACTGAGTGCCTGCTCGTCGGGAAGAGTTCACTTCCGTCTCTGAGTGCACACAGTCCACAATGACGCGTTCAGTAGCAGGTTCATGTTCTGATTCATTACGGTGGCCTAACTAAATATCCTGAGAAGGAAGGATTGAGATGTTAATTTCGAGGATGTGGGTCTAGATGTTTTCCCCAAACGAAACGTTCCTGAGTCCGATTTTCACATGCGGAACGGATAGTTGACTCGCACTGAATATGGTGTATGATTATTGAGCAGAAAAGCGAAATCAGTCCAGGACCTATATTCGGTTGATATAGTCCCATTGTGTTGACAAAAAATAGCTATTTAATTGGAAACAAAACTCGTACTCTTCTTCTTCGTAGATCTCCTCATTAGTTCTATTACACATTATGGACAGCTGGTATTTTCACTGTTTGGACATATTTTAAATTACTTACTACTTCTACTATTTTTTTGAAAATAAATAAATAAAATAAATAAAATAGAAAAAGGCCACTTCTCTGTATCTTTTTGTTGGAAATGACGAAGAAGGGAAGAATTGTTGGCCCTAATTGCGTAAGTACCCTTACTATGCGTGGATAACTATAATACATCACCTTAGGTGCGTAATTTCTTCTGTTTCTTCTACGTATCCGATATTATTCATTCTCGTCACATTCATTTTACGTAGAACACCCCAACAATGTAATAAATGTAACCTCTTCATGGCTCAAACCTATCATTCACTACAAAAATCCTGAAATTCCTGAAAGACTTACACAAACAAGTCAGAACTCCTTGCACTATGTTTCCTTGAGTACATTTTAATGACATCACCCCACGAATCTGAGGTGGTACGGATTTCAGGTGGAATATTCTTATACGGAATAGTAGATTATGGAGAGGGAGGTGATTCCGTCCATTTCTTCCTAATTGCCGTAAAAAAACGGCCCGGAAGATGCGGCCCGTGCACAAGGCTGGCACGCTCCAATCGAACTCCGTGTAGAAAAGAGCGTGCCGGATCGCTCGAACCCGTATCGTCCGGGCTGTTTTTACGGCAAATAGCAAGAAATGGACGGAATCACCCTTCTCTCCATAATCTGCAATCCCGTCTACGAATACTCCACCTGAAATCCGTATGCCTTTAAAGGAACTACTCGTGTTCTGCTTGTGTCCGTGTACTGTCATCGCGATCGCGGAGGTCATTATCGCAAGTAGGAGTTTCCGCAGTCAACAGAATTAGCAGTCATTTTTTTTTCTTAGCTGTGAAAACTTTAGTCATAATCTACAACACGTACAGAAATCATTCCAGCAAATTGTTTCACCTGCTGGCAATTGATGGTAGAATCTTTTAGAAACATTTCTCAGCTCTAAAAAGTCGACCATCGAATCGCAATCTTCTCACATTCCATACTTACCTCAAACTTTATTAGTTATTCATCAACGATTTTTCTGGATAGCTGACGCAGCTCTGCTAACAGATTCCAACACATGGCTGCAAATTCCTGAACTGCAAAAATAGCGATGAATAACCGCTCGGCCGCTACCTTCAAGGCCTTAATTATTACTACCTTTCTGAGAATTATTTTGAAACCGAGTTTGGACTTGTTTTTATTACATTTTTACATTGGTATTTAATACGCTGTATTGAAGACATCTGTATTGCCAAAGGTTTGAAAGAATTTCTCGTCTTTTTTAAAATTTATTTGAGTTTATTTAATTAAGTTGAATTTATTTATCTGATTATTACGCTCAATTGCATGCCAAAAAAAGGATGTGGCAAAGACAAATACATGACAAATAAATGCATAGTAGAAAGATGCAAAAAACGAATGAAAACGAATATGGATCAGTTCCATGTACGATTCCGGCTAGATGATTCACTATTCGAACGCTTCAAACGTACCCGCACTTAGAAACGCAAGTTAGATACCTAAGAACTGAGAAGTTATCAAAATTATCAAACCAGGATTTGAATATTGACGGCATCCAATGGCACCAGCCTACAAGATGTCCTCTTCCATAGAAGTCATAGGTGCAGCGCCGGGAGTATCCATACTGACTCACCACTCACCCCGATGAACCAGTGCGTGTGGAGGAAGAAGCACTAATATCGTAGGCTCGCTAAAAAAAGAAGAATTGTATTCAAAACCCCACACGGGTAAACTTCAAATTTGGGTAATTAAACCCTCATTCCAGTGGCTAAGTAAAAAATAGCATAAAACCCACACAGAGCAAAAAGGAGGAAGGAAAATTGTGATTAAGTGAATTCTGTCACGTTTATATATCGTTGAATAGCGATGAATGTGTTGAGAATGGTAGATAACGAGAATTTGTCGATGTTGTCTTTCCCTCAACATTACATTCCCTCAGTGCAATGTTCCTTTGAGAAAATGGAGTTTGATCTCTTTAAGAAGTTTTAGATTTACAGTTCATAAGCTTTGAGTGAAGTTCCTGCTACTCCTAGGAAAACTAAACGAGATTTCGAGAGCAGTCATATTTTCCTATGATTTTGTGTCAAGTATGTTCCATTTTGTGGATAATCTCATCTTAGGATCGGAGGTTTGTAACGCTTTCAATCCAAACACCATCCTTTCCTCCGTTATTCGTACAAGTATTGTCTAACTGGTAAATCAGGGATCGAATCGTTGTGAAACTAATCGTAAACAACGACAAGCGATCCAATCATTTCTCTTCATTGGTTTTCTTTAAAATCAGATCAAAATCAGTAAAAATCATATTCTTAGTTGTTATTCAAGGTTATGTAGAAGTTTCACACGGGTACGTAGTACTACCCTCCACAGTCAACGTCTCCGGTTACGTTTAAGAAGCTTTAACAACAGGAATGCTTAGGGAACGCACACCATTGCCTCAAGGCATTTGTTTCTTCGACTTCCGACCAGAACTTCACTGGTGATAATGATTTGAACACTAAAAGAGCGTTATTAAACTTCCGTTCCATTTTTGTGAAAATATCATTTTGCTATCATTTGTTACACCAATTTTGTGATTTTGACCAGTATTTAGGTTAGCGCATGATGTGAAATATGGAGAAAACGGAATATTTGTTTTTTTTTATCTATGCGTGAAATCCAAGATATAAGAAATTTACTAGGTACTGGGGAAATCTAAATAGACCTAAGTGTTTATTCAAACTAATTCCGATGTTTCACAATTTCGAGGTTAATCTCAGAGGTAGAAGAGAATTTTTGCACCATTTCTATAATACATCGTTAGTAGCAGTCATCACTAATCCGACACCTTTGAGGAATACATACATATATGTACTTCTTCGTAAAACTTCGTTGCAAGCTCTCATTCATTTTCATGTTTCAGATAGTCGTTCCACATCTGAATTGGCGTTTTAAAAAAGTATTTTATATCTCCACAGAGAGCAAATAAGCATAAGTAGTAACAGGATAATGGTGAGAATAAAAATTACAAGAGAAGAAACTGTAAAAAAATGTCCACAAATAAATATGGGGAAATTTCTGTTTCCTTGTAATCTAGCAAAAAGAGATATCCGATTAATTTTATACGATCAATGTTTCGAAGATAACGAAGTCTCTTCGAGGCAATTTCCTTGGCTTCTTCAGCACTAATTTAATCCTATCAGTGAATTAAGTGGAGCTGGAGCGCATAAATGGTATACACTTAGTGGAATAACGATAGTGAGTTATGCGATAACTGAAAACCACTTAAAGATGTATACATTTTCACCATGTAGAAGTAAAAACTTACTGTAAACACCAGAAGTGAAAGAAAAAAAATAAAAACATTTATTCAGGTTCCTCGAATATATTCAATAATTGAGGTAACGACTTCGGTAAAAAAAAATTTGGAATTAGGATTAAACAGCCTTTAGAGGAGATGTTCTATGGGAGTTTCCTTCATATTTAACCATGTAAACAAAGTAGTTCTCATCCAAGAAAGTTCAACCGCATCTTGGAAAATTTTTGAAAATTTTTGTTTCATGTAAAAAATTGAAACTTTTTCTAACAAAAGAGCAGATTCTCTTCATTTCTTACATAATGATCTTTTACACTTTATAAAGGTGGAAGAAAATTTGTCAACAATATATCGATATATACGAGAAAGTACTTTAGTTATAAACTTGGAAGAGCGATAAAAATAAGTGTTACAGGAAGAGCACGGATTATTGTAGAAAATAAGAAACAGGTGTCCAAAAAATTAAATGGAAGCTAAATCGTCCATGGAATTCAGGAATGTTTAACAATTGAAGATAGCACTTTTAATCGCGTGTATCTATGCCTCACGTATCAATAAACAAGAAATCATACAGAAAATTATTTATTTTCCATGTAAGGTAAGGTAAAGTTCGTTGTAGTTTCTTGTTTGTGTTAAAATTTAGGGGTCGTTCCCTTTTTCAAAAAGTGTAAAGTCTAAAAAATATAATGTTTTCTGGCTTATTTCATACAAATTGAAGTCAAAAATATATTAAAGTGTGATTTTTATGTTCCCAAGTTCCGTATAAGTCCTAGTCCAGTTTCACATACATAGTAGAGATATCTAAACAAGTCCAGATGATTAGACCTTACCTTTATGAAGTTTTCAAAGAAATTCTCCATTTTTGAGGAACGGTGCTAAGCGAGTGCCGATGGGGGACGGTGCCGCACCGTCACCCACCTAGGTTTTTTAGTAGCATTAGAAGAAATCCGTCACTAGGATCACAAGTGCCTTAAAATATGTACCGTGCTTACTTCGGTATCTTTGTGATGTGTTGCGGATGAAAATCTCCTAGAATTCCTGCTGTTGTAACACTAATCAGGATGTCATTCGCTTATGGTTACATAGATCAAAACCTGATCTTTGTCCTGCTAAGTTCTTGCGGCAGATCTAAGTCGTCGGTTATTTCACGTTCACAGTTTCAGGTTCGTACGATAGGCCACTCGTAGTTGTGGATAACGGAGCTTTTTCCTGGCATTCTCTGCTTCTCTTTAAAATAATATTACAGTGCCCAAAAGCATTCGTTTCAGTTTTCTTAGCTTTAATTGAATACTCGTTTCCTTCCACATTTCGTTGTAGTCATTTTCGGACATGTTTTACCCAACTCTTTGGCGATATTGTGATTACGATGTGAACAGACCTTAACACGAGGTTAAGTTCACTCAGCGGATTCGTTCCGGAGCGAAACTATTACCTTAGTCTTTTTTCTCATATCCTTCGTTACTAATGACTATAAAATTCCATATTTGTTTGTTTATTTCATGGACTATGTATTCCATGTTTGAGTACAATTCACCAAAACTCAAGCAAAATGAGTGACTGACAAAAAAAAGGATGAAAATAACCGATTCCTTTTGAGGCACGTTTTAGTGATAAAGGCAAATATTTTTAAAAAGTCCCACAGAATTCTTTCCTTTTTAAAAACGCAGTCGATTGCTGGAATAAGAGAAACTGACTACGCATGGCATGGAAGTTCTCCATCGCAAAATACAACGGATGCCCTGTGATGCGCTGCACGCAGCATGTATGGCGTACTTTTTTTCCTTTGTCCCAGCCAATCCATATATTCCGTTTTGTTGGTTGAATATCATAAAATAAGATCCACGTTAAACGTATGATGTGTTGGTTGCAGATTTCTTAAGTGAATTACCGCCGCTGGACACATAATGGAAGACGTCGGCCGAGGGCAGCAAATCGATAGGACAAGCGGTCACTCGCCGTGTGGCTTCCGGTCGGTCAGAACCTCATTTCTTCCCTTCTCCGTCTCCCAGTTGTTATTCTCTCGTAGCTTCTCGTCTTCCACTTCTTAGTGATCTTGTTCTTTTTCTTTACCTTACATACACAGTATGTGGGGAAAGAGAGAAGTGTTATGAACTCGTTTTCTCGAGGTAAACTCCATCCATGTTTGTGACCAACATTGTTTTGGGATTGAGAACACTTGGAATTATGACGATTTTGGAACCTTCAAGACATTTTTTAAAATCTCATGCTATTTCTATGCATAGGTGTTCTCCGACATATTTTCCATTCGGTATGTACTTGCTGCCCCTGACGTTTAGGACACGGTGGTAAATGGGGGTTTTTCCCTGTAATCGCATCACTCATCAGTTCTTCCATCTCTGTGCTTTTTCCACGTGATTCCGATAAATGTAAACAATTTTTCTTCCGATGATGATATCTATACGGTTCCGTTGTAAGAGCTGAAATTAATGATTAAGTCGCAGTAGTTATGAATCATATCCAAGAAATGAAGGTTAACTAGAGAAAATCTCCTGAAAGGGATAGTTTCTTAGATAATCTTGCAGTATTTCATGTCAGATTTCTTCAAAATACAGCTGATTTTACAATTTAAACAGTGTTGGTATAATTCGTTCCCTTGGAAATGCTCAACGCTTCAAATTTGATTAGCGACTGCTGTTCCGCTGGCTGGCACCAATCTTATAATATTTTTATAGAAGTGCAACCGTTATATTTTTGTTTGTTGTCTTTGTTACAATTCTATTCCAGAATCGCTTCGAAGAATTCAAGGTATGACCTCAGTTCCCCCTAATCTAAGTTTTGTCCTACCGGACATTCATCTTAATGCTCGATCAAACCAGACATTCATGGATTCTCTTAGAATATACTTTCTAGGAATTTTTCCTACTCTTCCATTAGGTTGGGGCATAGGAGAAAGAGTCTGTTGTAGTAGGCATGGCTGATTTATTCTGAGTTTCGAAATCCTGAATGAGTCGGGGTCAAAGTCCTAATTGTAGGATATGCACCTGGAGGAGTTGGTGTTGTTTTCTTCTGTCGGCGAACATAAAATCAAGTTGTCAACGAAAATAAGGATAACGAAGTTTGTACTTAAGTTTGAAAGACAAAAAAAGCATATCCTAAGATCAGCCCGAAGAACCAAAAGAATTACATACCAAATATTTGTCGGATGTTCCTTCCCGGAGTTGACTGCTTGTTAACTAGTTATTACTATGATGAAGTGGAAGGATCTTTGTTATTTTAATCCATTTTCGTGAGTTTTCGATAAAAAATGGCAGGGTAACTAGAAAACTCACGACTTTTCCATTATTTCGTTGTCGAATTTTGGACCTTTGTTGCAAAAATCACCCATAATTCAAATCTTGTCGTGGAAAAACACCTTTGAAATCAGTGCATCTTTTTGTCGACAAATTACGTAACAGCAGATTCGGCCCCGTTCTAGCATGGGCAACCGCGGATCCGTGATGCTCTTTCGCGTTCATTCTTGTCTGTAAAAACGTCCCGACCTCAGTGCCTTACGTCTAGTTGACCCTAACTCAAGAGTGCTCTTTTTGCATCATTATCCTCTTCGCTTCTGCTTCAGAAAGTGCGCATTTCATGCATGGTGCACTTTTGCGGCCGAAACATGCATTTGCTGGGTGATGGGCTTTTTTCACGTCTTATTTACGGTTGTCTAGGCAATTTAGTCGCTTCGAGACGTGCATGCGATCACTTGCACGCACGTGATTTAACAGAATAGGTGAGCGGTCCTGTTGAGAAATGCTAATGAACTTGAAAATAACAGCATCACTACTCCGCGACTCGCGTTACTCGTTACGCTAATATTCTGGAGCGAGCCCAAATCCGTTCATAATTCCACGTTCGTTGAACCATCTGGACGCTTGAGGATTATCAATGTGTGACAAAACCTTTGCTTTGCCAGTGACACGTGGAATTTTTGTCAATAATCCTCAACTAGATATTTTTAGCTATGTCAATAAACAGCAGACGGATATCCCCAGCAAGCATCAGTTCTTCATTAGATTTTTTTTTTCGGATTGTTTTGGCAGCGGAGTCATTTCGAGATGTATGCGCGCTTAGCAGATAAATTAGATTCCCTCGTTTTTACTCATTTTACAGTTTGTACTTTTCTTTAATTTGTTCTTTTTCATCCCCCAACTTTGCATTTTCGATTGAATGGGCGCCAATATTTATCGGCACACTATTTCAGTTAAAATTTCAATTACCTGCACCTCTACTTAAAATGTGAACATTCTGTTTAAATCCCGTTTGTGAGGGTTTTCATTGAACAATGAGGAAAACGTGAGATTTCTAGCTCTCGAAGGAAAAAATCTGAAATTGGACACCACGTTGATCTCATGTGGGAAGTGTCCAAGATATTTGCGCCATCCAGGATTTTGGCGGAGATAGGTGAAGAAAATTCCAATTAATGGAATAGATCATCTGCGGAGAATTGTAGTAGGCTTCTGGATCCCTCGAGGGAACTCTCAGGATTCTGTCTACATATTTTCTGTTAAATTTTTTTCTTCCTAAAATATGCTAACTAATTCATTCCATGCCGTGGAGTTGTGCTCGCTGCTAGGGAAACTTTTGCTATTTATGATGCTATTAATGTTTTGAAGTAGTTAATCTGACTACGTTTGAAAAGTTTGCGTTTTTGAGCTAAGTAGTGATTTTGAATGACTCTGCAAAGGATTGTGGAACAAATAATTTGCTCGGGGCTGTCGGATATTCTTTTGTTCAACAGTGAACAATCTTGAACTGGATACGTGGAGGAAAAACTGGACAGCTCGAGCATGTATTTCTTTAGGAGTTGAGCTCTCTCAAAGATTCCAAGAAACGTGGAAAATCCCTTTCAGCACATGCGGATGTACAAAGTTCAGTTGCTAGTGACCACAATTGTCATTCTATCGTCTATAGTTGAACGATACGATGAGGACATTTGAGGAAAAATAATAAACTAAAAATGTTTATGTTAGTTGTCCATCCTGTTGTGTAGTGGAAAAATCTCTCTTTATGTTGGAAATGTATGGAAAATTTCCTTTGATATAATGTATTTTGTCATTTTGAAAGCGAGAGAGACGATTTTCCAAGATGACACTACTTGTTGCTGATCGCATTGCGTTTTCATCTGCTATCGCAGTATAACCAGTTCTTTTTCTATCACTTTAGATCGAAAAGTATTTGATGAATTAAAATTTTTTCCTATACTGGGGTGAAACAACGGAGAGAGCTAGTTCCACCACTTTCTAGGAGAGATTTTCTATGGAACTGACGTTTGATTTGTATCATCTGGTTGAATGAAATGGTGTCGTATGTTTCGTAGCCCGTAGCCGTAGTAACAATTGCACTGGCGATCCACTCACTCACCATCATCATGTATCCTCCTATCGAAGCTTAGCTTTTTCTTTGCGTTCTTCATCCGAAAATCTCGCCACACCCACCAACTTATGCTCCGAACTATGCTCTTCTTCTTCACCGACTCGGATATCTCGTTTTTTCCTCACCTATTGTTAGCATATTATCTTGATGTTATGTGCTTTCAATAAAGAATCTCTTATCTTTTGGTAATTTGAGAAGTTAGGATGCGCAGTTTCGGATTGCTGTCACACTGTTGACATGCCAGAAAATCATGGAAAAACTTTAACGGATACAGCCGCTTCGCTCACTTTCCTCGCAACGTCTTACTTTGTTAAACCTAGACATTTCGACAGTATTTTCGACTAATCGAGAGCACGAAGCAGCAGAAGATAGGCGTTCTGGATTTTCTCACTCAGCAACTAGTTTTCCGTGTTTGCATTATATATATATATATATATATATATATATATATTTCTTCCAATATTAGAATTAGAATATTATAAAACTACAACCTTCTATTTGATTCGGGCAAGAGTGCCAGCATGTCTAGAAATCAGTTGCGAAGTAAATGTTTTCGAAAAAGTTTATATTATTTATTGTTTTAGTATTGTAGTAAGTTTTCACGCTTTATTATACTAATATTCAGTATTTGTAGATCCTTTCTTGAACTCTTAGACGTCTCGAAAGCATTTTTCAATTTAAAACTCCATTTTATTGGCTCCCTGTTGGCTTAGTCACTTTGTTTAAAGACAGCATAGAAAGGATGAGCAGTTCACATCAAAATTTTCTTTTAGTTAGAGCTAATACGCGGTCGTGCTGACAAAATTTTAACAAATCTCCTACATATTATGTAACCCAGTATTCTTTATTTTTTCAGTCAAGGAAATTTCGTTAATCTACGTTTTTCCTGCGGCTTACGTTTATATTCGCATTTATATCTACACTAATATTCGTAGTATTTTTCTATAAAAGTTATATAAAGTTATTTTTATAAAGGTACTCGGAACAATTGTCTGTATCGAATTTTCCTGTTCGTTGGTGAACACTTCAAATAAGTGAAAAAGTGAGCAGAACTTGTAACACTTTGATTTTTACTGGACTCATTGAGGCCAACTGTGTGTTTGCACTGGTGATGTTTCGCGAAAACGTAATCCAGTGTGGTCGCAAAGCGATTCCTCAGAGACTCTCGCCTAAATTCCTCAATGCTTTGCCGGTTCAACTCTGACCTTTTTCCCCTATTTCTTCGTACTTGACATTTCATAGCATTTGTTTTCAATTCTGGATGCTTTGACTGTACAGCCGATGTCATGACTCAGTCCTCCTTCGTATGTAAACGTTCTTACATCGCAGGTGCATTCAGGTGCTATACATAATTACAGCTATTTGTCTGCGTTTTTGGATGCGATATAGCATGTCCTCTATGAGTTCCATTCATCCCCAACGAATTCTGAAAATATACGTATTTTTGCTTCTCTCTGCTTTTTCCTCCTCATCACCGATTTTTGAATATTTGCTAAGCAGCTAGATCACGTGCTATGCTGCCCGATTCGAACGTTTTGTCCTTGGTGAACGCGATTAGCGACGAACATCGACTTTCCACGCCAATCCACAACACAACAAGTGCGTTGGTGACCTCGCGCCTAGCGCTTTTGTTTTACACACCACAATATAATTGGCGCCATTGTCCGACGCGACATCACTACACGCCTAATCCACAAATCCGCGACAAACTCGAACAATATTGGAATTTGAAGTCCGAGTTCCTATCTCCGAACTCAATTCAAACTCACATCTCATTTTATTTCGCTCTCTGTATATTTTGCTTCGAGAAATAGGTTGATTTAGATGTGCTTATTCACCTCAAAAAATACAACTTATGAAATTTTAAAACGAGAATTTAGCGCGAATTTTTAAAAAGTTGTTTCATCACATTAGACGGAGTGAAATTGTCTAATATATATGGGTTATTTTTGAAATTACATTCATTCGTATAAACGGATATCCCCTGGAAGTTTAGGATATCTCTTCGCCCATATAAATTGCTGGATGGAGTGCAGCTAATTGAGTGCACAGCTTTCATAAAACTAATGACGTATTTTCATTGATTACCATTCATTGTTCAATGAACAGAATAAAAATGATTTTGTTCCATATTTCTAGCAATCCTAGAAATTTTGCATTTCCTCTCTTCCTTCTTCGGTTCTCTATTACTAAATAGAAGATGTCTCCGAGCATCTATAGCATTGTGGCCTCAATTTCTACATTCATATTTGATAAATATGTGAAGTTTTTCCGAATCATGTGCATTCCTGAGCAATAAGACTAAAAATAAATGCGCTCATTCTTTAAGCTAAACAAATGTGAATAACGTTTCAAGATTTGCGTAGTTTTCAGGGTAATTTCAGAAGAAAAACTTCAAATTCTCCTACATTAGGATGACTCTGGAATTCCAAACCGTATGGTAATTCAAAGCAATGATTCGCTTCTAAAATGCAAAAGAACGCTCAGATTTCAAGCAAAATTTCCATTTTTTTAAAAATGAATTTTCATTTAAATTTACCTTTTGCCATACCAATCATATAAAAAATTTGAGATGCTAAAAAAAAAGACTGAATTTCGCAAATGTTTGCGTAAACTGTTTAAACTCCATCCTATAACGTTAGTTTGCGTTAGTTTTTATCCAAGTCCTTTTCTTCTTTTTCTCTTTTTGTATCCCTTTTTACTTATTTCCTAGATGTAGTTCCTTTTTGGAAGACACTCCTGTGATTTACGTACGAAAGAGTTTTTATATGAAATTTAACACTTTTTTCTTAGCACTTTTCCTTATGTTCTCGAATTACCAACAGAAAAGTAATCTTTGGTTTTCTGCGACAAAAACTTGACAGAAGGGTAAAATCTCGACTATTCGAACTTTCTAGAAAAATCCAAATACATAGAGAACTTCTGGAGAGAATAACAAATGCATAGAATATATAATTATATATGTTGTAAAGTTCTTTCTAGTGAAAGAGCCAAAAAAAATCATTGAAGCTTGTAGCAACAGCTGAAACTGGAGATGATTAGGCCAAGACCAGATTATTGCGTCTATGTTGCGTAAGAATTGAGTATTGCCAATGTAGCGTGTAAAGTGGTTGTTGGGATGCGTGGATGAGGTGATGAGAAACACTTGTGGCAATAAGAGGTCAGCAGAACCGTTCCGGGATGATGATAGCGACGAGCGCGTTGACGATGCCTCTCCGTGGATGAGCGGCAGAGGGGTCGAAAAGCGGCTAAGGAGCCTCGTCGGTGGGTCGGTCGGTGTATCGGTCCGTCCGTCCGTCCGTCCGTCGTCGGTCCGTCCGCCTCACGACGACCCCACAGCCGGACATTGATTAACACGTAGCTTGCTTAGTCGCATTATTCATCCACGCCCTCACCTCACCACACTCACTTGCACCCCAAGAGCCCCCTCCCCCTCCCCCCATCGTCGCCACACTAAAGAGCATCTATCATTCATTCCACCACATGTGTTTCATTCATGTCGCCTTGCTGTTTTTTTCCTTATTTTTCCTCGGTTGAGACGCCAATGCAGTGTAGTCTCAGAGGACAACATTCGCATTCTACCATGGATTTTATTCCTCTAACCTCCATCATGCAATAATTTTCTCATTGTCTCTCTTATGAGGTGGTAATCGTGGCTGGGGAATACATTTTCTTTTCGAGTCTCGTTCAATTCGACATCTAATGATTACGGAGGCGGAAGTTCTCTCCACATCTTCGCTTTAGTTCCACATTTTTTTCATTTTTTTCTATTAACTCACTTGTACTTTCTTTCGATGTTTTGTTACTTGTTCATTTGTTTCTTCGGTTTTTTAAATTTTTTTTTTTTAAAAAAGGGACTTCTCTCACACCTTTCCACATGTTTGCAATTTTATAGCAATTTAGTCTTCTCAAGAATGATTACTAATGAATAGTTACGGTTGCTAAAAACCAAGATGTGTACTTAGACAAAGGTGCTGTACGACGTAATTAGAGTTTGAAAAACAAAGACGACAGATGTACTTTTTGTCCTGTAGCCCCACTAAAACGCTATTTCAAGCATTCAGGATTTTACTACCTTTTATCCATTTTTACTGATTTTCCTCTAGTTTGGATATAATCTCAAAAAGATGAGGTTTCCAATGATTGCAGAGATAATTCACGAGTTCCACACGATAGTTCATGCATTTCGTTGCATGTCTCTGTGCAAAATTTACTCTTTTCCTCAATATCGATCGACAGAACAATCGGGAAAATAATATCGGCACGGTAGGTCTACAGACATGATAGGTGCGAATATTAGCTCTAACAGCCTATTGGCTGTGGGCAGGGCAGAAATAATTTTATGAAAAACATTTTTATTTTTTTTGGGATCTCACTGCATTTTTTTTCGCTGCAGCTAATTAAATACTGATTTGAATATTAAGCAAACGCAAACGTTCCTCTTCGTTCACTAACGTCTATCCAAAACTTCAATGCTCTACATTTTTATCGTAAGAACTTGTAATTGGTCTCAGTATTTTTCCTTTAAATTGTTTTTTTTTCATTAATAACGTCATTTTCGTCGCTTTACCGGAACTATACTTGTTGTCGTTTTTCGCTTTCAATAATTTGTCAAATTTCTAGATCGGCAAGCTTCACTCACCGTTCTACCCCCTGCATTTTTCTTTTCCGATTTCACCTATGTACATAATCCGAGAGCTGTTTTGACAACTAACCAGCCATTTCAGATCACCGTGTGCGCCAGATGTGACTGGTACCTGGATTGCTGTCATTTCCATTTGCAACGATAGTTTCATAAATCCATAGAGGGAGACGCTAGCTGTACTCATTTTCAACAATGGGATGCACATTTCGTGCACGATTGAATCAAATCTGCTCCATTTGGTACACTATACTTGTTTTATGCATCCAAAGCTACTTGCTCTACTTAGGATTTGAAAGGTACGTGTACCTCCTAGGTTTTGGAAAGCAAATTATTTTTGTTATATATTAAACACATTCAATTCATTCGTAACCAAACTCCCCTCATCCAGCACTTTTTTAATGGATAACTTTAGAAAGTCATTTTTTCCGAAGCATTGGACTTTTTTGATTAAACAATCTACTTTTCGCATCACATTTTTTTTTCGATAAGGCTCCAAAAGTATCGAATTTTGCACTTGGTTGTTTGCCTATGTGCATAGAAAAAACTTTTGAACTGACGTGTCAGATTTTACCACCACATTAGAATCGATTAGACTGATCCATCTTTCAGAAAAAAGAAGTGTAGAATTCCGACTCCAGGTCAGTTCCAGTGAGATAGACTAGAAGCATATGTATTTTTCAATACTCATTGTCCGACTGTTCTCACTTCAGTTATCTTCTACCGTTTTTGTACAGTATTACCACCAAAGTAGTTTTCTTTTACAGAAATTTTCTTTTTTTTTCATCTCATTGTTCTAATTGAAAACTCCATAAGGTTATCTTAAGTAAAGAAAAAAATAATTTTTCCTGGAACTCATTTCAAGAAAAGTTCTAATTCAGGTATAAGTTGTACACGGAAATGAAATGGCCAACTGGTGGTTACCCTCATACTTGGCTCACTGTATACATTACTCTCTATGCTGCTTGTATTCCACTTTCATTATTATTCTTCTCGTTCGGATTTTTTAAATCCGGCAATATTGCTGGAGATAACGAGAAACTTGCGGACAGAGAGGATCGAATCATTGAGGTTTCTCGTAATCGAAAAGGTGAAAAAGCAGGTAAATATTGACAGTACTTGCGCACATTTACCTATGTTCTTATGTCAATTAAACGCTTACAATTCTTCTGAGCCGAAGTCGCAAGGCTTCGGTACAACAATATTACCAGTACCAGAAGTAGAGTAATGAACTCTAACCGTATATTCGGTGGGATAGAAAGGACACATGCACATACGTCCAACGCGCAAGAGATTAAAATCCTAATTATTGAGCCCCGAGGGGCTCAACTCGCTCCTCGCATACAGGCATTATTACCCTCGAGAAATATGCAAACGCAGTGAAACCGCTGCCACACACGACGAAATTACATTTGGCAAGATATCCACGAACTGCAGTTGCAGAATCCATAATTTGCGCGTAAGGTGATTTAATGGAAGAGAGCAAATGCTTCACGTTATATTGCTTGGAAAATTACAATTATTGCTCAGAAAATTTTCCACCGCTAATCAGGAGACTATCCAAATTCCTAACTTGTTAAGATTTACACAGTTCAAGGTTGTAGTGTAGGATAGTATTTCAATGAATTTTTTTTTTCTAAAATGAATAACGACAAACTCAACGTTTATGTTGCTTCAACCCTTTCAAGGTATTCTTGTGCTGGATCCGGAAACATCCACGAACATCAGCATTTCAATTGTTAGAAATTCTTAGATGGACGCTTCACTACTAGGTTAAACGATCTCTGAGTACAACTCACTCCATGGCTGATATTATCGAAAAGTGTACTGATCCAGCATTTGGAGATCGATATCTCTGCAGGAAACATTTCCAGACTTTTTTAAACTGCTGTCGTATCTTGTTGCCTCAAATCACATCCCCTTGACAGATTTACAAAAGAAAAGTTACTAGTTCACCTGGAATAAAAAAAAACGTTAGCGACACCTGTCCACTTTTTTGAAATCGTTTTATATTTTAAATGTTCATGCAGTTTTATGTTAGAATTCTTGTTCGAATTCCCCCATTCTTTCTTTCTCCAGAAAATGATGTGCAGGTATTGTATGTTTCTCGGTATTTTGTGCACTCGCACATATTTCCATTTGATATTTTCTGTGAGACCTTTCTTTCCACTTGTTACACTTGGTTTCTAATGATTGATTGTACTTGGTCAAATGTATTTTTTCTGCGTTTTCGGCCCACACAATTCATTTAGTTTAATAGACCAGTCTTATACCTGGCACAGATATGTATGTAAATAGAATTTTCCAAAGTTAACATCATTCCAACAGTTTCTGCAAATATTTACTAGCTATTCTTGATGTGTGCGACATAGAGCAGACAGCAAACTTTTTTCTTTCGGCTTATCTGCGAATAAATTATTTAAGAAATTAATAAAGTTATATATAAAAATATAGACTATCTAATGCTAACATTCTTTCCGAGATTGTTCTTTATTCTTTCCTTTATCATTATCATTATTTATTATATTTTCAACGAAAGCATCTATAAAATAAAAGAAATGTCTAATGAAATAAGAACATATTAGAAGAAAATCAAAACATGGTATGAAGATAGAAATAAAACTGATTTTGTATTTTATAATTATGTAACTTAATTTTATAATTGTTAACATGTTTTTCGAGCTATCCAGCAAGGATTTCTTTGTTTTTTTTTTCAGGATGTCTTCATGGAATCAAGTCTTGTTGGCAGCATAGTCCACCGATGCCCCAACAAATCCATGTTATTACCGCACTCTGCCAACTAATCGCTCAACAGTTCATGATTTCTCAACTCTACCGTCATGGATTTGTGAATTCCGGTTTGTTAGCACTAATACCTGAGATCTGATGAGAATAGATATCTAATAATGCCTAGCGTGAGCCATACCATCGGCAGTTAATAGTTACCGACTTCATTATGCATGGCATGGAAATTAGGCACATTGGAGGGCAGTCGCATTGTTCCCCGTGCACAGGAATGCATTAGCAGTAGTATAGAGGATTGGAGAGGTAATTCGCTAACATGTAATCGGTTCCTCCTGGATTCCGACTGCAGTACGCAGCTCATTTGCCGGCGCCCGTCGGCCAACCTCTCACCGTCATTCACCTCAAAGATAAAAACATTCGTTCGTTCGTGAGCGCTGATACATTTCCTGCGCAGAAGCAGCATTCTTTGGCCAAATGCCAATTACTGCAGTTCGTTGGAGGAGAGCGAAATGAAATTAGGGATTTCTGAGAAATGTTTGTTGCACGGACTAAAGAAAAAACGCCTATTCATTTTGTTCGAGTACGAGTTCCTCTTTCTTGAAACGTTATTTGGGAACGATGGCAGAGACCGATGACTTCGACAGAGGTGAATGAGTGTGTGAGGAGGTGAGGAGGGGGATCTGCTGTGCTGCTGAAGGATGCGCATTCGTTGAGAGCATGGGTCATGTTTACATTATGTAATGAGCAGATGTCGCACATCTGCGGACATAAATGCCCTTTCGAATGTGGCATCCACGTAAGGATGCTTTGGTTTTCGACAAGATTTAAGGCCTTAACTGTAAACTATCCTGAGTAACTATTAGAAAAAATTGACTCACTTTAGAATCCACGCAGGTGAAACAAATTTTACACTATAATTGCAATAGCTTCACCCACAATTTTAAGTTTTATGGACACTACGTACACGGAAAACTTTCCCTATTACAAGTAAGAAGTATGAATAGCAAACATACTTGCTCTACATATTCCATTCGTTCGCCATGTTAGGTGATAACGCTATGGAATCCACCGTAGCTTTCAATTGCAGCAGATTTTTGCCGAATACCGATAATAAAAATTTGGACAAAAGTGAGAGAAATTTTTAGTATAGTATGCAGTGTAGTTGATAGAATATTTAGATTAATTAAAAGTATTCCACAACGTTCTGCTTTATGGAAGCCTTAAACCGCACATCACTTCCAGAGTACATGAAATGCAATCTCATGATAGTCGCCCCCTTCATAACCTTTTCAGTACATAATTTTTAAGTTTTCTTTTTTGCTTTCGTAGAGTTACGCTGTCATTTTTCTGGATCTATGCGGTGAATCTTAATTTTTTTTTAAGGAAAACCAACTGACAACTTGATTTGTTATCAAAGTCAGTTTTCGAACTTTTCTTCAACCTAAGCTAAGGCGTCTATTCTCCATATGCATACATTGGTGATCCTATATTGTTGGTATAGTAAAAGTTTATGTAGAATATAAGCATAAATGTAGAATCTAAATATATATATATATATATATATAGCAGTAAATATATCTAAATATATGTAGCATAAATAGGTGTTGCTATCCGAATTTGAGGTTGGTTGATCTTTTGCAGAGATTTCGATTTATTTCGAAAAGAATCAGACTGAAAATCCTTTTTGGAATGATTCTTAATAGTGCGCCATTACTCGCTACTATTTACCATGCTAATAAGATTAAATATATACTTTTTTTTTGATTTTTCTCTTGTACTTTATAAGATGATTAGCTGCTTAATGGAGAAGATGAAGAACGTTGGCTCTAGTCCTTCTCCACTTCTTCGCCTCCATCTGTGAAAATTGTCTCTTAATCCATGTCCATGTAAAAATTCCGCTTTAAAAGTGCCTCATCGACTAGCCGGTTTCGTTGTCCGTAAAAGCTAGTTAGAATTCATTTAGCGGTTGTTGAGAAATTACGGGCGCATTCACATTGAATCGCATAGCAGCTGCCCGGCTAGTAGTAGTATTGACGACACTTAAAAACGACGTGGAAGAAGAAGAAGAAAGGATGCCCTTTTGCACAAGTGATATATAGCGTAACGTCGTCGTCGAAGCGCTGCCGCACGAAGAGCCGCTTCTCCAGCACTTAATGCCAGATGACGCACGCCTTCAAAGGGAATCAGTTTTAAAGTACAAAATCGCACCATTCACCCACGGCACACACATTTCCCGACATCCAGTGTTTATCCGTCATTTCGCCACGAAAAGTGAAATACTACATAGGCGCAGGTTACACGAAGCCCGGCAATATCGTAAAACTCTTATAAACGATCAGAGCTGTTATTTTTTTCTCAGTTGCACTTTTTATTTATTAGCACGACGTATGGTGATTTTTTTCTCGCTCGAGGAGAATTTAGTCCGTTTGAAGATTCATTTCGATGGCGGAACTGCCAGGCTGATTTATGCGCTTCCCGAGACTGCATCACGCTTCTTTCAATCGTCGCTATTCACCCCCTTGCTGATTTTTGCATCTAATTCTCGGTCAAAATATAAAGAGTTGATCATTTTTCCGGCTGAAAAGTCTAATATCGATATATTTAATACCACATCTATGGTGATAAGTTCATTAGGACAGCTATTCAAATCCATTTAAAGCGTTCACGAGGCACACACACATGCAAAACGCAATTGGTAATCATGACAACGAGGAAACTCACTCATTCGCACAGTTGCACTAGCGTTCGGGGATGCTGATGTATCCGAGCAAGATATGGATTTGAGAAACATTGCTGAAAACCACATGCTAGCATGAAAACATTAGTGGACAGCTAGCTTCCTCACGTACATTTGCACTTTCAACGTTCGAAAATTCAACACTGGAACGAAATTCCTTTTTTTTATACATTTTAGGGGACTTTTTAAACACTGAAATGGACTTTCTGTACCAACGAGCACGACAGCTGGCCACAAATTTACCGATGGGCGAAACACGTCTTACTGGATTTCAAATCACAGCGGATGAACTTCGAGGATCACCGCTTGCACCGAATCTGTTACCATGTCAGTTTTCAAATGTTACTGGAAGTATTCAATTCTAAACCTTCTTTTTACATGAATATAGCAAAGATTTGGGGAAAAAAAGAGGAAAGGACAGTAGCTACTTCGGTTTAAACAGACTAGGTTAGAAATGGAAGGATTTTCAAAGAAAAAAATCCTGAAAAATATAAAGTTGTTCACATCAAATTTCGAGTGATAATTTTAGATGTAGTTTTAATTCAGTTCAGTTTTAAATAGTAACTTTAAATATTGCAGCCATTAAATTCTTATTTATTACATGCCTAGTATTTCTATCATGACTATCTCGTGGGCATATTTCAAGATAAAATTACTTTTTAGAGAAAACTAATTTTTGTATGTGTAGGAGATATTATTATTGATTATTTTCTGGAGTTACATATATCTAAAACATTGTTTTTTCAGTAGTGCTACTACTCCATTTTCATATTTAACCAGCTAAATAATATGCGCCTATCCTTGTAGTTTGTTTTTATTTTGAGAACAACTGAGTTCACCTGAAATACTCGACACTTACTGTTATGATACTATAGTTGGATACTGATGTAAGAAGAAGTAAGCATGAGTGCATTTTTGGGAATGAGGATTTTCAATTTGTTCTATCAAAAAATCTCAATTTTATTCATTTTTCCTTCTTAACCAAGTAGAAAAAAACTTAGCAATGGATGGCTTGGAATTGAAAATTGTGAAGATCGGGAAAGAAGCCTAAAATGGTTCAGAGCATAGAGTTTGAGTCGAAACTCCAAATTTCATCCAGGAATCAGTAGAAACTAATTACGTAATATGGATCTTTAAATGTTTTTTTGTTTGAAGTTATTACTGTTTATTTTAATTGTTTGTTTGTTTAGTGCTTATGAATTTCCGACTGTTCGGAATTCCATTAGAGTTCGTGAATTTGTTCACTGCCCTCGTCGCTTACGCTTGTGCCTATCCAGCAGTATTCTGGCGGGTATCGAAGCCCTTCAGGTAATAGGAATTACAACTCTTTCAACATTTCTCCTGGATTTAAATAAATCGTAGATCAATTGAATTGTTGTATTGTTCTATTTCAGCTTGATTTTCACGTTTCATATGGTCATTCATTGCGCTGCTGTGATCTGGGGATATTTAGGATTTAGCATACTATTCCGGATACAGGAAACCAATTACAACAGTCTACGACCTGTCGGATTAGGTGACTCGCTAGTTCTTCTTCCGAAAACATCCTCTTTAATTGTTGTGCAAGAAATATGTATGCGAACTAGCTTTGGTTTGTGCTGCTAAACTGATAATTATTTGCTAATTACCTTAATCGACCGTGAAGTGACCTCTCTCAGCAGAGAAGAAATTAGTTTATTTCTTTTTCAATTTGAATTAAATTCCAGCTAAATTCCACACCACCACACGTTACCGTTACTATACTTCTACTCCACTGTTTTGGAGAAAACATAATTTTAGCAGTCTTTTGATGAGTACTATTAAACGAATAATTCCATGAGAAAGCTATTAGATCCTATATCTTATTGGGTCCTCATAAATAATGCAGATTTTCAATTGCATAAATTAGAGTCTGAGAGGAAGAGGGTAGAATGCTAGCCTCAGTTCGAAATTTTAAGCATTAACTCTGAAAACAGCTAGCAAGATTAATTTTTTCCTGAACTTTCTGGAAGGTTTTACAGGCTCCGATCCTTCAAAACTAATCATTTTTGTAAAATTGTGATCGAAATGGTGAAATAGCATATTCGGCATTCTTTACTTTCTGACTTCAGAAAATTCTTGAGAAATTCGCTTGGTAAACAATATTATTTCCCGAAGAATGTCAAAATGTCGAAAGCATTTGACTATCATTTATTCTGGAGTCTACAAAACCGTTTGAACAGAAAAATATGGATTTAATAGATTAGCTCAGAACGGTACTAGAGGAATATACTCCTCAGGAACAATTAATTTCTAGAAGAGAGGCATCGAAATTCTACAAAAAGATGGAAAATGATTGCAGAAAATAAACGAAATTTTTCTACCTTAATTTTGAAGAATGAAAGAGATATAGGATTGTGAATTATTTATGAGGTCATCCCATGTATACTACTCAACACATTTCTCTTTTTTTTTGCAGAAATAACGAGAAGGACCCGTACTTTTGAAAAGAGAAGGGCTCGTTTGGAATTTTGTGTCGTGCTTAACTTTTAGTTCCGGGGATTCAGTTCAAAAATTCCTGCTTCGCTTGTAATTCCTAATCGAAATATTGACGGCTTAGTAATGTGGATTATTATTCGTTGTGTTGACCATCAGGGAAGAAAAAGGAACCGAGTAGTATCTATAAGATAAGTAATTTCAATGGGTATCCATCGTGCTGACTTCAGTATTGAAATGTATAAAATTTACAGAATTACAAATATTTGTGTTTGATAGTTTTTGTTCGCTGAAATTTCCGACCACGTTGTGTTTTACATACATTTTTTTCAGGACAATATCTGATCCAATCTCGAAATTGGCCATTTTATCATCCTTACGCTATTATTATAACATTTATCGGTTCTCTATTGCTTATGACAACAGCTCCAATCGCTTTATACTCGTATGGCTACAACAAGTATTTTGTAAGTTTATAATATTATAGAAATTATAGTTTCCATAGACATGAAGTTCTCACTGTTAGAAATACAGTAGTTACTAAAATTTTATAATTTTTTCTCAAAGGACCTGAAATGTAGAGCGTTATGATGAAGTAAATCCAGATATGATTGTCATGCTTAGATTGTGATAGTATTTTTGGTAATAGAACCTATAATTGTTTACGTTAAGCTTACTGATTGCAATTTAAGCATAGAAGTAAGTAAGAATGAGGGAAAAGCAAACATTATTATTGAAAAGTACGAATAAACAGGAACATTGCGGTGCGCGCAGCGACGATTCCGCTCAGTTATCTTTAGTCGTTTTTTTATTTCGAAAATGTGATCATTTTTGTTTATTTTTGAAGACAAACCAACAATTTTTCTAAGCAATGAAGGTCAGTCCTGTTTAAGGTGAATGTGATGAATTTTCAAGCGAAAAATCATATTCGTGCCGGTAGTTCAGCAGGACAAAGTGAGTACAGTGAGTATAAGAGGCGAAATTATTCAAGACCACCGAATCGGGAACTTTGTTGTGATGGGTTCGTTCATAAAGGTTTCCTTTCTTTTTTGAGATTTTGCTTTTTTTTCTCATATTTTCATTGTTTAAAGTGTTTACATGTATTGCAATGTATTGCAGATATGCACCACATACCCTTGCCATTGTACTTCTCGTACTGATTGTTGTCGTTCGTGCTCCAACAATATATGCGCTTATGATTCTTTATCAGGTGAGTATTTTTATGTAATTAAAAATATTTTATTATAGAAGACTCTATACATATTATGTTAAGAAAATAAGTAGGAGGAAATGTGTCCATACGCCAGCATTTAGGTTGCAATTTTTATAACATCGTACACCTAACGAATTGTGAGATTTTTAAATAGTTTTTTTTTTCACTTCCGAAAAGATTCCGAACGAGTTTTGTGTAAAATCGATTTTGTGATTCTTTGAATTATTTAATTATAAGTAGCTTTTTTCACTTTTGATTAATCAAATATTATGCTGAACAGTAATATGCTTTATTTTTTTTATTTCGAATGAAGCAAAGAGTCCGGACATGGAAGGTCTATTTTATGTTGACTTCAATTTACCGGATAAAAATCAAGCTCAATTAAAGATGCACGATTTTCATTTAGAATCTGGATCTCATTTGGGATCATCTAGCACTGAGCAGGATAGCCGAAATTTTCATTTGATCCCTTGTATTAGCGAGCACCACTGTTCACATTTTCTATTCCAGCACGAGGAGAAGCCTCTGCTTTTAACATGCATAATTGTGGATGTTGTCTATTTGTTCACATGGATACTGCTTTGGTTGATGTTGACTCTGAAGAGAGAATGGTCATTCAACGTTGCTCATAAAGTGCACCAGATTTATGCTCTACAGGTAATTAAATTCTCTTCTTCTTTAATTTCAATCCTGAAATATTCCATGCGATTAATATATGATGGAATTATGAAATGTGTTACAGAATGTACAACACTTCTTATTTATTCGCCTTAGAAGTTTCCATGAGCACAAATTATGCGAAAATTTTAATTTCAACCTCTGCTTCGTAATTGATTAATCAGGAAGGAGAGGTTGAAATCAACAAGCAACAACAAAAATGAACAAGCAGATCGTGGATTCAAACTGTTTCGTTTTGCATTAACTCAAGCGCCTATGAAATTCGAGAAAAAAAATCGAATAGATGAATTTTGAAGCTATACTAGGACTATTTTTTAGCGTTCAGGGAAGTTTCTGGATCAGCAGGGCTGGCTATGATTTCCCGCATTGATAGTTCCTAAAGTCACTACGTGGTATCCTATAATTTGCAGTTATTTGAGAATTAATGTCCAAGAACGATATGAGATAATCTCAACGTCGTATTATTTTTCGTAATTTTCGTTCAAAAATCCCATATTGTAATTCTTTGAATGAAAATTCTGTTCGCTGGAAATGATTTTACTGCTTACACCAGAGATGTGAAAAACAAAATTTATTCAAAAATTTCGAAAACTTGGAAAGCAAAATCGAACAGATGTATGCGTGGAATCTTGTCCCAGGTCTTGTTATTATCAATTTATGGATATTATCCGGGAAGGATATACATAAAAAATGGTTGTATCTGAAAAGTAGTTGATTGCGGGTACGGCCGAAAGATTTCCATTTTGTGTTGCGATATCCCTAATAGCACAGCGAGTATTTCAGGATAGTTCAAAGCAGGAAATAAATACTGCTCGCGTCCTATCATATATAAATTTGTGTTTTAGGAATCCGTCATGTTCTCTAATAGGCGTCAAAACTACTAGAGAGAAATGTTGAATAAGCTTCGTTTTTCGTATATTTAACTAAGGTCAGAATTTTTCAGAAAGGATTAGCGACCGGCCACATCAAAGGTAATGAGAACCCGTCACAGTTGAAGAACTCTCTGATTGTCATGCAGAGAGACCACGTACGTTCCCCTTAATATTTTCAACTTTTCTTTTGTTTAACAGCTGTTTGCTATTTACGTGAAATATGATATCATTCAGATGTTTGTCACTGATGATCAAGCAGCGAAGCAGTCTCTACTTAGGCATATCCAACGAGGACATTTTGAATCACCGGAAGAAATGTATTGGTCGAAATCGAATGGTAATCAAGGAAGTCCGAACACGAGGTAGTTGATAAAATTAGGGAACAAATTTAGGATTTTCTCTGGATTTTTTAGAATTACTATGTAAGAAGGATGTACAGATATTACAGAAAACTTCCACTCGAAGAGAGTTCAAGTAATACGCCAGAAACTTCACGTCTAATTCAACGGCCAATCGATGACTCTTCGGCTACCTATAACTCGGTCGGATCTTCTTCCGTATTCCCATAAGATTTCACTCACTCATTAATTCCTACTACAATTATAGTAATATTTTCTGATATTAAGGTAATACGAAGTGTACATGGTCCATCTCCACATACCGCTCAACTTACGATGCGCGGTAACAGTTCTCCTCCAGACGGGAGAACTCAGAACACTTTTGGAACATTGCAGGTAATAAATAAATAAACAAATATATATATATATATATAAAATTTTCAATGCATTTGAGAAACATTTGAGAATTTGAGAACTGTGTAATGAGAATGAGTTATGTTATACTGTATCATGTTTATTATATTATATTAATTTATATTTATATTATATTTAAGAGAAACCAGAATGCTACATACACTTCAACACTGCAACGAAATCCACCCTCTGTGCAACGAACAATTCCGCCTGGACAATGGCCAACGGTAAACACCATTCTAACTGAATTTTCAGAGTCTACATATTGTACTCTCAGAAGAAAAATGCTTTTGATTTTAAGCAACAAGAAGCCTACGCTTCAATTCACAAAGCTAAAGAGCATTCACTATACCAAAGGAGGGATAGCGCTGATAATCCTCAGTACGGGAAAATCGAGAGCAATTATAGTAATTATGGCACGTATGCGAGGATGCCACCACAGGTATATTTATTTTTCTCATAAAAGACTATTTTTACTGTATAATTTTCAATTCATTACAGTCACGAATACCCATACCGCCTGGTCAACAGGTTAGCTCGCTCACTCTCAACAGTAGCAACTATTCACAACAACAGACGGTACGATTCTTAAAGATTTTCGTAATGTGATTTTTTTCTTGAAATTTATATCAGCAGTAGTACGTATTCGCACTTTCGTACAAAAAAGTATTCAGGAGATCTTTCAAAAAGCTAAAAATTTAAAAACCTGAATCGTTTCACTGAAATCTGTCGTTATTGGTGAAATTGTCCAGAAAGTCTTGCGCATGTAAAATGACATATTTTAACCTGGATTTTCAAGTTAAAAAAAAGGAAAAATCTACTAGAACTTTGCGTCCTGAATCTTACTAGTAATTTATCCTTAATTTTTAATGGTCTTTTTTCAGGTGAAACCGATTCGAACCCTTTTAAGTTTATAATTCTACAAAATTTTATATTTTGTTATATTTGATTATCTATTCGCAACTTATGAAGTGTGGTTTTTGAAATATTTTTGAGCATGGTTTATCTTTTTTTAGAATTCTCCATCTGTTATTTCTGGAGTTCGACAAAGTCCGCTTCTGGGTGAACGAGGATCTATAAGCGGTGTTAATGGTATTGGATCAAATCTTATGACAACATCAGCCAGGTAGATTTTTAAGGATTTAGAGAGCATAAGAGTCCGGGAACATTCGTCTTTTTACACAGTTTTGAAAGGGATTTTCTGGAAGATGGTTAGCTTTGAGTCGTTTGTTTTGATTTAAGTAGAAAGCAAAAAGGAAATTCCAGAGATCAGTCACCATATCAACGATCCGCAATCAAACTCACATCGTTTAACGCCACGGACAAAGGTGGAGTGTACGGTTCCGTACCGTCACAATGGGCGACACAACGAGCGCCACCCGGTCAACCAAGTCAACTTTTATGGAGCGCCAATAAGGTGGTCATAATCTAAAATCCGTATTTTAATCTCTAACTGTGGATAATTCTGTGCCTCACATCCTTGGTTATCATCTTGGCACGTACATGCGTTCGGCATGGATACGTCTTTATGACATATATCTTAGAATTCTCCCAACTATTCCCACTCGCGCTATAATATAATTTAATTCCTCAAAATTTTTCGCCCAACTGCACGTGCTAACTTAATTAGTTTTGTGTTACGTGTCCGCTCACCTTTTTCTCACCTAATCAACATTCACTAACACTTTTTAGCCGACTGTTTCTGCTTCATCATCCCAACAGGAGCAATGTTTCACCCCGACATCTACGCTGACCAGTCAAGGATCTACAAGCAATTATGACGGTCAAACACCAACGCCTGGATCTCCACAAACCAATACACCGCTCTACGGTGGACGTACGCATACGAATGGAACCGGTGCGGGAGGTGGCGGTACTGGCGGAGGTGGAGGAGGGATGTATGGTACAATTGGCGACGATTCGTCCTCATTCACTGATCGTACCCTGCAGAAACCGTTACGAGCCGTCTCCACCGGATCAACAACTGTGCGTCATAACGTTAAAATGGTTGGCTGCTCACGAAATGATGACTCTGCCAATTTCAGCCTTACCTCTTCCAATGGCAGTTCTGAAGCTAACAAAACGAATAATGATTTTGCAACTAGTATTGTTTAAGAAGAAAAATTCTATAAGTTGCTCTTCATTGATATACTATTCTTCTCACAAATTCATAGTGATTTAGTGTCTTAAAAGAATTGGTCTGTTGCATTGTGACTAACTTGCACACAATTTTCCTGAAATATCCATCTTCTCATAGCTTAATCATCCGAAGCGCTTATCAGTTAAGATCCGTTGATGTTTTTCGTGTTCTCACTTTGCAAAGAACCTCATTGCAACCATAAATTAGTGTAGAGGACCTATCTAATCAAGGACTACAGCTCTCCTGATATATTCCAAATTGAAAGAATTACTGTCGGGTAATAATTTTTCATAGCGCAATCCTTCTCCTTATAATCGCTTAGCCGTAACGGCTACACTTTTGTATTTTTTCCCTTTGTCAACGCATGTACGCCATGTTGTCATACCCAATTTTTTTGAGAGAAATTTTTCATATTCGTCTTTTTGATACTCTTCACATTTGAATCGGTGCTCTTGTTCAGTTATATATGTAATTCTGCATTATTTGTATCGCTGTTGTTGAATTCGAGTCTTTTCCTGATTGACTAAATTTGTTTCGAGTGTTATGCGAATATTTGAATAAAATCATTGTATAAAAATAGTTAAGCGTTAAAAGGTGATGGCTCAATACTTTAAATGAACATCATTTCCATTCTTTATTTCAATCGTCCCGGAAAACGTAGAGAAGGATTGAGTGATATTGCTTGCAGTTGAAGATGCTTAGAAATAAATGTCTGTAGAACGTAGAGTTGCGAACGATTGTTCAAAGGGCTCGTGAAATTCTTGTGGGATATTGGAATTCAGGAAGTGCGCATACAGCAATAAAACGCGCTAAATTTGTTGCATACAAATGAAAATCTTGAGATTAAAATCTCTAGATTTTTATTTGTATTCATCTAGAACGTAGAGAAAAAACGATTTATGGTCATCCTTGTGAATTCTTTCCTCTCATAGGAAAAAAAGTTGCAGTATTAAAATTAAAGGAATAAATTGTTAATGCATCGATACTTTAACTTAATATCTACTAGATCATGTATTTAAGAAAATGTGGAAGTAAAAACTATTTTTCTAGAGCAAGAAAATCACAAATAGCGTACATATCCTACTGTATATTCTAAAGATGAACCTGTTATGATGTGATTTTCTGGATGAAGAACGCAAATCCTCTACTTTAATTAATCTCAGAGAACCAGCACTTCAAAAGAGGGCTACATTTTTTTAAAAAGATTTCGAAGATGCGTGACTAATATTGTACGTGAAATGGTATAAGTGGAAATCTCGAAGAGGGCGAGTACCAAGAAATTACCCTTCGTTTCAATTCCTTCTTAAATTTCAGCTATTACGTGGACCGCTTTCACGTCGTTATTGAAAATTGCATAAAAATTCCCAGAGGAATATATTTTCACCGACTATAATATATACGTTGACGGTTTTTTGAAAGGTCATTAAGATCTGCAATGGATATGGATGCACCTATTTTCATATTTCCTCCAGAATTCCTCTTTTGTGTCGGATCCAGTTGTTCTACGTGATCCTAACCTGAGCGTCCGGAGGCAGATATTTGTGGTAAATGAGGTCATATTGAATAAAAACCAAATTCTCTTGTTAATTAAATTATTAGTAAATTATTGTAAAAGTTTCGCTGTTTCCTGATCAATTTCGCGTAAATAATCCGCCTTTTTGTGGATTAATCATGTTTATGGCGCACCTATAGTAACTTTGGGAGAAGAATCCATTTGAATTATAGTCCGTTATCCTTCCTTGTTTTTTTTTCTGTCCTTCATGGTCTGCTGTTCTTTGGTTCTTTTATTATTTACAATTATAAATAATAATAATAACATAGTGATTGTAGTCAATTAATAAGTATAATACAATAAAATTTATTCCAATACTTTGACATAGCTCATTGATGACAATCAATAATCTGAAACTTTAGCTCTCAACTCTTATTTTAAAGGGGTCCCCAAAGAACAACTTTTGAAATATTAATGAAAAATGACTGGATTTTAAACTTTTTCCATTTATCCGAAAGACAACACCGTTAGCTAGGTGTCGCCGAAATTTTTTTTCAGGAGTTTGACGTCATCCGAGGTAAGGAATACCACTTAGCCTGAAGACTCGTCTCTGCTGCTGCTCTTCCAGAGATCAACTCGGTAGCCAGAACGAATTCTACCGCAACTGTTAAACTGTCCGACCAAGCTGTTCCTTTCCTCTAGAAACGTATGCTCATGCTTCCATAAAGCCTTCCAGAAACTCATTATTCAAGCCATGCTGCAGGACCTTTAATAATAACGTGTTCTTTTAGTATGTACTTTACTCCAGTATAACGAAATTTTAATTCGTTTTATAAACAAGAAACAAAGATTAAACAAAAACAAAAAAATAGAATTTTAAAAAGGACTAAGTTTGATAAAATAGAACAAATTAAGTATGAGTTTTTAAAGTGGAAATTCGCATTTCAAATTTGTAAAATTATTACTACTATCAATATTTGAAGTTAATTACAGGTTTCCAAACACTGATTTGAAATTAGTTAAAGCCAATGTTTTCCAAAAATTGCCTTATAGTTGATTTCTCCTATAAAATTTGTTTTTTTTCGTACGTAATATTCTCATTCTATTAAAACGATTTGATAATTGTGCCTACGTATGTACAGAAAACGCTGAGCATGTGATTACTTATTTTTTTCTCAAATTGAAGGGACTTCCGTGACACAGTATTATTTGTGCGCTCTTTTAGCGCTGGTGCCCCCACAGTTTGTTTTCTCATTATCTGGAATGATTGAGGTATATGACATCTCTTATTCAAATTTTGAGAGATTTCAAAACTGTTCTTAAGGGGAATGCTGGATAAAGTGGTTTACAGTATGCGTATGTATATACACCAAACAAATTGTGTTTCTTACTCCATTATCCTTTATTTCAAATGGAAATGGTTCAATTCAATTGAAAAGCCCTACGGAAAATGATTGCACATTAGAATTCGTGCACAAACTGCCCTCCTGGAAACGGTATCTTTGGAAACTCTTTTATTAACTTTGATCGGTTTCATTTTGATGCTGCAAGGTAAAGTTCTGCTTATATAGTTCCATTAATAAATAATATTAATGGAATTATATAAGCATTAATTATCAATATTATTAATATTAATTATTCTTCCAATTTTTTTGCAATGTTACCACTATGTAATTTTCTACAATTAAATTAATTCCTTAAAGATTACGTTTTCTTCGAAGATAGAATCCTCAGATATGGATGTTCATCAATCCTGACAGTTCCCAGCAAATTTTATTATCTCTTATTGTAATATACAACAGATCTAACGACATAAATAAGGATAATATGAAACTAGTAATAATAAGTAATAAGTAATAATAAAGTAAGTAAGTATAATAAGTAAGTAAGTATAATATAAAACTAAATCTAACATAAACATATAAATATGTAAATAAATGAATATATATATATATATCTGATATGAATGTGATATTGACGTTTATTCCACGCATATATACATATTTGTACTACCGTAGATTGTGAAAGCTGTTCATCGACACAAGTGTTTTCGATCGTGGACTTTATTATCCAGAGTCAGAATTGGCAAATTTCTGAGATTCTATGGCTCTAATGTTGAGTGCTGTTGACGAATTGTTGCATTCTGTTGAATTTTGTAATTAATAACCGAATCTGTAGAGGGAACTATTTCTATTCCAGTGGTTTCCTCAAAAGATTCACCTAAACTGTTCAGGAAAATGAAACAGTTCAGAAGCGATGAACCCCACGACGAGGTTAGTTCAGGCTGTGAAAGTTCACTACTTTTTAGCATTTTTGCAAACACATATGACGATTCACCGGGAAGACGCTTAGAAATTATAAAATTTTTTCTGTGAGCATTTTCTCAGACATTAATGGATGGCGGTGGAGTTACACTGTAGCGTAGGCGTAGAGGAGTAAATTGCTTTAGTTTAATTATTGATGCTACACATATATGATAAATGTGCACTTCTCAACTATTACTCCGCAGCTGTTCAGCTACACAAGTGAAGAGAATTGAAAAAAAAACGGAAGATACGGTGAGAAGGAAGAATGAACAGGAAGTTCGCACGATCTGCTCCGGCAATCTGTTCCTTGCCTAGTGATTTTCTCTCTTATTTCTTTCTATCTATCTTTTTTTGTAAGGGAACACTGTGATGATTTGAAAAATACTAGGAGATATTTAATTATTAAATTTCGTCGTTGCCAAATTTGTAGCACTGTTATATAGGTCCGTTGTTGAGAATTTTTGCAGAAATGTATAAAATAACATTCACTGTTATGTCACTCTTGTAACATAAAACAAAAAGCAGAAAACTCCGAAAGATTAGAAAACGACAGAAAAGTTGTTCTTTTTAGAAATTCTGAAAATTTGATTGAGAAATAACTTTTTTAATTCTTCATTGTTTATGAATCTTGTCCGAAGTCTCGAAAAAATAGCGCCATGCGTTTCTAAAACTAAATTACTACTTCTATTTAATCACCCATAAATTTTCTCACGTTACAAATATTTTTCATTCTCTTTCAGTTGGTCTCTAAAGGTACCTAATACATAAATGGTGAAAATTTGTCTCCAGAAATTCACTGCATCTAGTTGAGTTTAAGTTACTATTCTTTAATTTAGATTTATTTGCATTTGATTCAAAGGGCTATTAACCATAGTTTTGATTGAGCTTAGAAGTATCTTTTGAGACCAATTGGAAGAGAACGAAAAATCTTTGAGTGACAAGGAATCTAGGTTGTTGAGTATTAGAAATGAGTGATACCACTTTTTCGGGACTTTGACCGAGATTTATGTTCGCGAGTCGAAATCAAGGCAAGCAGTTATAACAGAAAAAGAGTACGCGCTTTTTTAAAACCTATAAAATTTTCCACAAGGGAATCAGAAAGTTTGCAAACTTATTTATATGCGGATACGATAGGGCGATTAAAAGCTGCACTGAAAATTTGAATGTGAGAAGTTATGTACCAGTAAATCATGACCACTGCATCGGCAACGTATAAAAGCTGGCTTCAAAAAACCAAGAATTTTGGAAATTTCTGCCTATCATAATAGCTGGTGCTCAAAGAAAAGTCTTATTTCTTATATATACATTTCATTCAGCGTACCTCCACCATTATTTTAGAATATAGATGTGGATGTAAAAGTAGAAAAAGGGTTTACAATTAGTTTATTCTTTTCCTTTACAACTCAAAAGTTTGTTCAGATTCTATGAACACTGCGCACTTTGGAGAAAATTGTGCAATAAAGCGATAGGTTACTGGAAGAGAGTTTTTCTTAGCCAGCAATTCTCTTGAAGGACATTGTCCGCTTGCGAACTTCTCATAGTTGAAATCGTACTGACTTGGAACCCCTGTCTTACACGTTCACTCTTTACCAAAAACGTAATATAGTAAAAAAAAATTTTTATTAGACGTTCCATTGAAATTTTATTTCATGCGATGCAAATCGCTGGTTAATTCTCTTTTTTTCGAGGATCCTGGACTTGTATGCAATCCTCGTCCTTTGAGATTTTTCAAATATGAAACAAGAGAATGAACGGCGAAGAATTATTTTTTAGAAGGTACTCACTTGAAGGAAAGAAGGTAATTGGTTTGCGGATAACGTATAGAACTCCAAGGACTGCGCATGGAATATTGAGCTATGTCCATTGTTTACGTTTTAACGTTACCTTTTACGTTCTATTCCCACTCACAGCATCTTTTGAGTGAAAAGGGAAGTATGTCTTTGTAGAAGTGCCAACTTGCTGATATTTATTAAGCTAGGACTATACAAAATCATGGTGACACATTTTCTGGATATTGGCGTAGTAATAACAATCGCTCTTCCTGTGTGAAGCGACTTCAAATTGATCAAAATTCTCGTACAGCTAAAAAATAAGAAATTTTTTTATAAATATGAAAACAAATATAATATAAATGTAATGCAAACTATAATATAAGAAACCAGATATATATTTATATATTAATAATTCAGCTCATTTCATTGAATTTCCAGAAAAATCAGTAGCTATAAAGAATCGATGAGGAAATATACGTCGCGTTGATATCCTAACTGATGTATTTGCCATTGTCCCTCTACGATGATTACACTTTGGTACCTCGAAACGTATGGTGAAAATCACTAATTTTGTTATTGTCCACAGTCTTATAGAAATATACTATTTTTTGAGGATTGGTGGCATCCTGACAACTTTGAAAACTGTGGCGGTTCGAGAAGTACAGTGATGCTCATTAGCTGGCTAAAGCCATCCTTCCACTTCCACTCAACTCATTTCCTTCAAGGGGATTTACAAAGAATTTCTGCGACGCTTTTGAAACCACTTTAAGGACAACCAGTGGAGGATGTACGATATTTTGATCTACATCGACTGCATTCTTTAAAAATCTTACCAGTCTACTCATACACTATTTCATTCTGTTCTCTAATTTTTCCGTAAGTGTATCAAATTAATAGCATTATTTTTTTTTTGAAGTTTCGCTCCTTATTTACCGTCAGAATTCTTCCAGTCCATGACAGAATGTTCCAACAAGTCAAGGAAAAATTACATACGGCCGTTATAGTATCCATGAATCCTGACGAATTCAATTCAAAAGAATTTTCAACTAAACACAGTTCGTGGCTGATTCGAATTGGCAGTTCTTCAATGAATCAAAAAAAACTTATTGAAAAGTCCTCCGAAAAACCCCATCAATTACAAAATATTGACTTATTCGCATAACTTGCCTGATTACCGAAAAAATTCCCTTAAAAAGTGAACAGACGAATACAAAAAACGCAGAAATCCAGCACGTAATTGAATTTTATCGTGAGATAATGAATCCATATAGTAGGACCAGAAAAAAAAACCAAAAAAAAGAATGAAAATAGCTTTTGTGCACCTTCACGGTCGTTTAACACAAAGTTTCCAAGTGACCAATAAAGTTGTGCTTGGAAACTTCCATTAAAAAAATCTGTAAAGCATCCTCTTGAAATTTTACGAGGGAACAATCATAAGGAACCCAATTTTACATTACATTACATCACTATTACAATATAATTAAGATCTTGATGGTGTACTCAGACTTGTGCCTTGTCGCTTTTTCTCAACAACCATTTTTTTTTTCAACCAACTTTCCAAAATCTCCAAAAAACTAAAAAAATCACTTTTGCACGGGTCATATTCATATGTACATGTGGTATACAAATAAATGTAGTAATAGTAACTATGATGTAAAGGCCATGAAGGCTGCTGCTGTCGGATACGAATAAATGTCTTTATACACTAATTTCATTGCCTTACTTCAATTGTATTGCTTTTATAGAAAATTCTCTTCTTTTCTCTCTGAAATTTCCTTGAATGCGTCTTATTCGAATAAATACGGCTTTAAGCAAAAAAGTAACTTTTCTGCAAGGATTTCAGTTTGCAAGTGAAAAAAGTTTCTCAATTGCTCATGCCTGGAAATGATATCATCACTGCTGGTAACCACTTCCAGTAAAGTAAACGTTACTGTATGGAACTGTAATTTCACGTAATTTCTGTGATTTCTGTTTATTTTCACGATAAAAAGATGAAACTGTGAACAAACCTTTTTGCAGCAGAACTTTGCTACTGCATCATTAATCACATCCACTTTTAATAGTGAGGATCATTTCAGGATACGATACATTCCAATTATATATTTGTACTATGAAGATGTATATTAATGTAGTCTAGATATTGATTCCTCTTATATCAAATAGCAAACGTTGTAAGGACATTTTTTTCAAAAACTCATTTCTTTTTTCTCTACAATATTTCTCTTCCACCATTTCTACCGCTGTAATTCGAAAGACGTTGTTTCCGCGGAAATGTTGCAATCAACAGCATTTCTACGTTGGTACGAAAGTATCCGTTGGATACTTCCCTACTTTAGTAGATTTTTACATTTACTTCTACAGCCTACATACACTGTCATGAAATTGTTCCACCTACTCTCTTTGCCACCATCTTAAGAGACTCCCAACGAAGTTCTGCATTATGTTTTTTGGTGATTAGAGAGAATTTGATGGATATATTTGATTTTTTGTTATGTTTTCTTTTTTAGCGATGGATTTAGAGTGTACAGCGCATTCAAAAACCCTATGAAGAACTAACATTCTTCCAAGCTCAACTCTTCTAGCCCATCCACTTCTGTTATTACTGGATTGAGTTTTCAACTGAAAGCAATCGTCGTTTGTGTGCAATGTTATCCAGAAAAAGCTAAATTCTCTCGAAATTATAATGGATATGAGTATGTATATGCCATCGATGTAGTGTCAAGCTCGGGGAAAATCATGATGAAGACTTAGGCGATGCAGATTTTTTTTCGGTAAATATAAAGGTATATATACAGATATTTATACGTTTTGCGAGAGAAGCTTCTAGAATGTTCTACAAATACCGCACGATACATTATGGGTATCGATCAAGAATCGGATTTTCCGGATCTTCTAAGAAACCCTTAGTAGTCTTTCTAATCAATGCTAATAAACACAATTAAAATTTTTGATATTCCTTCACTGGATATAAAAAAGAGGTATCCTGTTGTCCTAACCAATAAATAACCTATGGATTGTGATTTCTCAGTTTTTCTGGACAGTAAGTACATAAATAAAATGTATGAACATTGTACTTCTTTGAAAATTTACATAGAGTATCTACGTATAAATAATTGTTGTTAATCGGAATATAATCCATTTAAATCTCCTATAGTCTTGAAGCGTATTTTCCGTTCAACATAAAGTTTTAGTCAAGGAGAGTCTGTAAATCCCAAACTTTTCCGAATACAAATATGAATTTAAATAACAAATGCAAAATGGGAATTCTGACAACTGTCGAATCCCTCACAGAACGTGCATGGATCCACCCGCATGTTTTTATCGAACAGTTGTCTTGTTAATAATGTTTTCTGTGTTTCTCAGCCTGTTTGTGTTCTGATAGCTGCTAGTCCCATACATATGTTATCTCAATAACCTGTATCCATAAAGTGCTTCGCCAGTTCATGGATAATTGATGCTAGAGAACCGAATTTGAGGGTCAATGAAAAATGCACCGAGCGTTTGTTTGGTTTTTTCTGTTACACGAATGCAGCCATAAGTTTGGAGGAGCTGGATATCAATATTTCAATCCTAACTTTGTTCCTAGATATTCTCCTCACACCTCTCACAATCCAGAAATGAAAGGAATTGTTTAGCCGAGTCGACATTTTTTGCATTACGCTGGCCGCATGCAGCCGCATCCAAAACACTCCTATAAAATCCAGTATTTTGACACTATTTCAATCCTATAGTATTATCCTCATTTCGATATCTCTTCACAGGATATGCAAGCTATTTTCGATTGGATGCACCGATATATAATTGCAGTAGGTGGTGAAGAAAAAATTTAGTAGTTCTATGGAAAAAAAACGTGTTATCCCCATGAATTGATGTTTATGAAAGCGTGCAAAAAAGACCCAGCATGTTTTTGATGTCGGACAGCATCTGTCATTACTAGTTATTAGTTGTGCTAAACTTTTATGACTCATTAGTGTTGGACACTTCCCGTCATAAAAAAATCCTTTCTTCCAACTTATTTCATCATTTTGGCCTCTGCTCTTACCTTTTGGATGAATCTGAGGTCTAATCAAAGTTTTGCTTCGATTCTGAGTTAGTTAATCAATTAGTTCATAGCTTATTCCAGAGAACTAGAACTAGAATCTCGTCCGGTAACATGAAACGAATGTCCTGCTTTTTTCCTTTGTCGCTTATTGGAAAAGTTGGAGCTAGAATATTGCTTCCAACTTCCATTTGACCTCAGAATGAACTCGTTGTGGCTTTTAATCAATATTCACGCAATCATTTCAGATTTATCTCTCATTTTCAGGTGCAAGGCATTCCCTTAATCACCCGTGCACAAACATATGTGTACCTGTTGGTCTGTGCACTGAATTCAAGTGCACTGCGGGCTCTGTGCGCTTCCTGAGGCGGTGTCACTTTCACTTTCACTGGATTTTCCTGTCCTAAGGCACGAGAAAATCGTTGCTTTCATGGATTTCGTTTTCACATTGTGACATTTTCAAATTTTTCGTTCTTTGTTTAAAGAACAAACTTTTCATATCGACTTAGATGCAGTTTAAGCTAAGCTGTTCTCAGTAAGAATAAAACTCTTGCTCTCATTACTAGTAGCAAGATTCACCCTCAAGATAAAATTCAACGGATTTTCAAATTACAGTATTTCTAGAGTTTTCTTGAATATTTTTCGAACAAGGTTTCGTTCATCAGAACAAGGAGTTACTCTCATGGGAGAGAATCACTTTTTCTTGCTAATCCTGACTGGTATCTCATTATGAGCTGTTTCATGTAACCGTTACTTCTCCTTACTGCTTTCCGGTGTACAATATCGTTTAAAATTTACTTCTCGAAAAATACGCATTATTATACGTATGAGATCAGCTTGATTTCAGCTTTCACCAGCATAGTCAGAGAGCAGCGATTAACATGGTTTATTGAGATCGTGAGCACGTGTGGAGACGAGCTTCGTGTCAACTCACACCGCACTCAAAATTACATCTGGATCCTCCTGAATTCAATGATGCATATTCCATTGTTTGAAGGTTCTTCATCACCTGCTGATAATATCGTAAGGTAAGTACCGATAAAGAAAATTTACTTTTTCGCGCTTTTTTTCTTGCCTTGTTTGGGTGTTCTACGGTATTTCTTGTTTCTTCTTCGGATTTCCTTCACCAACCATAGCGGAGATCCATAGTATCGCTGTTGAACACACCTTTTTGCGTACTAGTTCATTCCTAGTTTTTTTTTCGTTGATGAAAATGAATTTGCTCTTATTTTTAGTTCTGTTAACTTTGAGGGAATGTCTAGTGCTCTGTACACTTCTGATGTGTTACACCAAATGTCGCCAAACCGAACGCTGTCACCTCATTAGGCTATGGGAATCCGTGACAACAATGTAAATAATAATCGCACAGGTTGCTAAGTAGCGAAGCAATGTTCCTCATTTACAGCAGTAAGTAATCGTCGTCAACGGTCTTCCATATTCTCAATTTTCTCATCAACCAAACCAACTCAACTACAGGCAGCTTAGAATTTTTAAAGCAACAATCATCACTACATAACATATTAACTATTGTAGGTCCAGGAAGTTCTGCTTTAATGTTCCATAGAAAAAAAATTGGTCACCGAGTATTGAAAGAGAACAGAGCACCCAAGAAAAGATGATTTCAAACTTACAAACTTCTTTAGTCCTGCAAACTTCTTCGCTCGCCAAGCTCCTAATTTCCATTCCATTAATTCATGGATTTTTTGAAAATAAAAAAAAATTATTTTTACGCACGTATTTAGGGGAAAGGATATGCTAACTGTGGAAAAATAGCTTTAGACAGATACAAATTTGAATTCCCAACACCATTATATTGAAACCTACTGTCTTTTAAAGCAAATAGGGAATCCAAGGAACATCCTTTCATAGATATCCTCTTATGGTGATCTCATGGAGTTCCTCCGGAACTAAACAGCAGGATGGGTGGCGGTTTTAACCGTAGAGTCTTCTTTCGATATCTTATGCCAATGAGTAAAATTAATCTACCAAGTTATTGGAGAGATTTCAATTTTCGTCGGTCGCAATATCATGTTTATCCTTGTTTCACGAATGAATGGGATGATGAGACTTGGTCTGGACTTCTCTTCATGTAATGACATTTTTTGGAATCATTTTTCTTTGAAATACACTTGCTAATTAATCCTCAGTTGTTACAATTCCTTGCTGTTAGTGCTAAAAGTGTGTGTGTCTTCAAGGGAAGTGCACAAACTTTTATCTCCACCAACTTATAAACACTATGTTTTCGTTAGCGATTTCACTTCCATATATTTCTTTTTCTCTGGCAAGAGGATCTGCCGTTCATTTCTAATCAATTATAAGGAAGGAATGAGTTATGCAGTGAGAATAATTTATTATATTACTGCTCTGCACGTTCTCCAAAGTTTTTTTAAAGCATCGTCAATCAAATTAATCTTCGTCAATTGCTCGAATAACTAATTACTTTTCTTTGGTTGTGAAAATATGCAGGGCAGAGCTGTGTACTTCTTATACTATGTTAAAGAACTCTCGGATCCATTAACTACTATCAGAATTAGGAGTGTAAATAAATCCCAAACACAAAAATAACACTATTTTATTCTGTGCTGCATACTTAGCCATGCAACTGATTGTTGTTCCTTTTCTTAGTGTACACACGACTCAATCCCGTTCTAGACACAGATATTTTCCGATTTCTTTTTGTTTTACTCCAAATATTCCCTTTGGAATGCATATATTTGGTAAGCATCAATCTTAGTCGTTTTCCTCTTCCCATCCCCTTTTGTTCCTCAAAATTTCCGTTTTTTTTTCCTCCAAAAATCATCTTGTAAGGGATTACTAACTGGCTTCTGTAAGCAATACACAATACATCTATTAAATCTTTCTTATTTCTTGTCGGAAAATTGTTTCTAGAAGTCAGGTGTGACATCAATTCTCATTTTAGTTTTGAGTCGGATTTAAAATTGCATTATTTGCGATTGATGATTGACAGCTCAACCTCGACAAAAACGTCCTAATATTGTTTTTTCAAAGAGGAAGTTTTTTTTTTCCGGGTTCAGTTCATTTGTGATGTATGACAGTGGTGAGGGTGAAGAGCATATACATACTCGCAACATTGCCGACAACATATGCTTTGCGCCTTGAACGCATGTCTGGATACTTGTAAAACGAATGTCCTGCATCAATCATCACGAATCTGACGTGTTTCACGTTTTATCAAGTAGTGCTTAACACATCTCAGTAAATCCTGAAATTCAGTCTTATGCTTTGGATGTTTAGAATGATCTTTCCAATGGTTCTAAGCAAATCTGACATATTTTCGTTAAAGCGCCAATTTCAAGCTCTTTTCAGCAAATTTGAACATTACTCCAATTTTATTCTGGATTTGAGAGCATCTGAGTTATAAATACTGCAAAAGAAAAGAAATGTAAATTCTTCCTGGTCTAATAATTAACACAGGAATGTGGAATTTTTAGAAATACTAGAGCTAAATATCTTTTCAATCCGTTTGTATTCCTAATTATGTATGTCTCCTTTATGAACTACATTGTCAAGAAGATTCCTTTACTTCTATAAAGTAAATTGATTCCCTCAGGGCATTCTCGTTCTCTGCAGTTCAGCCCATTATTTGTGCTACCTACTGCGAATTTTGTAGAACAACAGTTTCCACAAAGAACACGATTAGGTCAGGATAATCAGGTAATGCACGGTACGTACATGTATGTGACCTTGAATTGCTCGATATCTTTGCGATAGTGAATGCGGATGCATTTTGGAGAATATTTCTTAAGAAAAGGAAAAATTCTCCATGTAACTAAATCCTTGAAATACTTTAAGAACTGGGTGCACAATGGAAAATGCATATAAAAATCTAAAATACAGATCTTTTTTCTTAAATTTTTAACGTTGTCACTCCAAGAACTCCAGTAATTTTTCTCTCACTAAAACGGTGCATTCAGTATCGCTCTTGTAATTATTGAAAGAAAAACCTTCTGAAGAAAGTCATGGTGCCAAAACTGCCCTGTATATTGCTAAAATAATACATTATTCAAATTATCTATCTATTCCAATTCGTTTGGGCATTGAGCATTGTTTACTGTTTCAAGCTTTTAACAAATATAAAATTTCAGACTTCCAGACGTTTTATAATGCTTATTCTAAAAAAATTGTACTCTTGGTAGGTTCACCCGAAGTCTGTCTGGGTTAGGATTTCTAATTTTACTTTTAAAGTAAGAACTTAAATTTTACTATGATTAGCATTTTCATTAAAAAAAAAGCTGTTGTCACACTTATTTAGTATTCGATAACAATTATGTATTATGTAGCAGATGTCTTTATTATGACATAAATGTCGAATAAGACTCTGAGATCTCTTATATAAATATTTTTGTTACGTCATAGAAGCGAAAGAGTAAGTTACAGCTCATATTAGAAATTATTAGATGAAGCACCTGCTGTCGTTACCTCTCTGTATATGGAATATAGCTGAACATCGAACTCTTGTTGCTATCCGGCTCGGCTTATTCCTGAAGATCACAGCGAACTTTTCACTGTTTAGTGAATTAACGCAAATATTTCCGGTTAATCTTCGGTCAAAAATGGTATAGTGTGAAATATCCGTGTCTTTTCGGTGAAATTTTCTCCACACTTCATAAAAACGTTAATTAATTTTAGTAATAAAGATTCAGTAGAGAAATAGTGTATGTTGACCTATTTCCATTAGGTGACGTATCCAGAGAGTGAATCGTAACATAGAAGTACAGTCTTGACCTAGAAATGTTAAGTGTTCCCACAAGATGGCATCAGCTTGTGATTTTCTCTCAATCCACAATTCAGGAATTCTTATCCACTTTTCGCCACGAACACTGCGTTAATTATTAACACTGTAAAGATCATTTACCAAGTTTAAAAGCAGCACTCGATAATAAAAAGGATAAAGTCACTGGCGTATCGATCCACTTGGGATGCGTCAGAGCGTTTTCTGGAATTCATAGTCGTTAAGGTTTTGGAACGCGTGTTGGCCTATACATTGCGGAGGCCAGCCGAAGACCAAATCAATGTTTTTATCCACCCAGACAAGACTGGTACCAATTTATCGACCCCGGAGGGAAGAAAGGCTTGGTTTGCACTAGGGCGGTTTCGAACCCTCCACCGTGTGGCTACAACGGACCTCTAAGCGCCACACCCGCCCTGCACTCGATAATGGTGGACTTATTTTTAGGCGTCGAACCTTAAGTGTGCTGAGATGAAAGAGGATTTAACAAAGAACTGTTTTATAATACTTAACGTGCATACCCTGCACAAATTTAGCTTGATTTCCCTTGTTTTCCTCTTCGCGGCGACGATGATGACCTCTTTATGGTTGCAATGAAGAAGATTGCCAACAAACGTATCCTAGAACGTCTAGGATATTGAAATCATATACTGCCATCTTTATACCGTTTACACTGCAATCTCCATTCCTCTCTTTCCGTGCCCTTTTCTGTAAGCTTTCGTGAGCTGTGGTTGCTTTTTTTTTAGCAATCCTATCAAACACAGTTTACTCTCGTTTTTCCTTCCTTCATTCATTTTTCTATTACTTTCGTTTCTTTCCTCTCTTCTACCGTAATGTTGCAGAATGAAAAAAGATGAATTTGAATCAATCTTTTTCCTCATGATTTATCAATTTTTAGTGGATGAGCTGTAGTTGCAAATTAAAAAAAAATATTGGGAACATTAGCCTAATTCCTGCATCATTCCTAAGCCTTATACGTGAATTAAGCAGAAATAATAATTTTACTACAGGTAGTTTTTATTGTTCCCCTTCAAAGATAGTATAGTTCAAAGTTTATGGTTAGTTCTTGTTCTAAAATAGTTTCGCAGGATATTTTCGGAAAACTGAAAAATGCTTCAAATGGAACTCTTGGCAGTTTTGAACTTGTTTTCGTTTTATAATTTTATCTTTAGTAGAAGAAAAAATTCGGCTTACTCTTATCAGAAAACCCTTTTTTCGGCAGCATTCCATTGGACAAGTGCAGATTAGTTGTTAGTACTTGCAGAAGAAGAAAAAAAACTTAAGGAGTGAGAGCAGCCGCGTGTCCAGCTGTTAGTCTTTTGTTCATATAATGTTCACAGTTCTTCTCAATTATTTTTCAAATTTCTGCCCTGCAATCGACGAAAGTTCTTATGGTGAGTTACTGTAGTTTAAGACAGATTTTCGGTATTCTTCTAACTAGGTTCATGCACTTAAAAAATCCTTAAATCACCGTAGAAGAATTGAAGAATGTAGGCCTTTGTCAAAATAGTCAGACATTTTTTTGATTTTGTTGTTCATATGTCTCTAAAAAATTGAGTACTAGATTTTTGAAGTGTTTTTAGCCCTTAATTAGCAGGAGCGGTTCAAGTTTTAACTGAGAAAACAGCGAGATTCCCGATGATTCAAAATTTACCGTAGTTTTTTCGTAGTTAGTCGTTCTGTTAATCGTGCTTCTAGCATATAAGCTCTCTTCTAAGCAACGTACTACTACTATTTGTTATCGGTTCTTCAAGAATTACTAAGGATGTACGTCTTAGGATCTTTTCCACGTTTTTCTTTTACTTTTGTATGTTTTGGGTGGAAGGAGAGGCGAAAATGACAGTTGACGTCAAGACCACACATATTGCCAGAGGAATGTGCGGTACTCGGCCTTCTGGATGACACAGTCAAGTGCAGTCTCAAACCCCTTTACTGCCTTTACTGAGTCTCTCTTCCATATTTGTTCCACTATTCCAAGCAGTCTCATGGATTAGGAAATCTACAAAGACGTCTATAATATCCTTAAAGTGTGAATGATATCCCATCCCTTCTAGTGCTCCGAAAAAAAAATTGTTTTTAATGAAACAGAAGGAAATATTTCTATTACGTTTCCTTTTCATTTAGTTGTAAAAACTCGCAATGCCTTCTCGGTTGCTTTCTTAATTTCAAAAAAAAAAAACTCTTTTCCTCTTTCAAACCTCATGATCTATTCTAGTTACCGTCTAGAGTACTTCTCATAGTGTGTGTGTGCGTATATCCGCCTTCATTCGCTTCTACAACTAACTAATAAGATCTCTTTTGTGAGTCAGATGTTTCCAAAGACGTTTTTCTTGTACCATTAAAGATTTTTTTTCCTTTTGCAGAATGTTAACACGCACTGGACACTTTAGTAATCGTCAGGGGACTCATAGCGTTGGTTCAGAACTCGGCCTTCATTTATCTTCTGCGCACTTCTGTGATCGACCAGTAAAAATTTTGGAACAGATAACTTTTTGCAACTAGTACTTGTTGAAAAACCGATGGCATGACATCTAAAAGAGATTCAGTATAACAAGTAGGTTAGCTAGATGTAATAGAGGTAGGAAACCAATTATAATAATTAATAATGTATACCAGTTTAGAAAAACCACATCGAATTACCATCCGTTGACAGTAAACCGCAGTAAAGAAATCAAATAATCGAAAATTATTGGTCAAAGTATGGCACCAATTAACTTTTCTTAGAGCTACCAAACAATGTTCAAAATTTCCGTCACCAAAAATTTTCATTACCAATTTCTGGGGATGTTTGGGCGACATTACGATAGACCTTAAAAGAATTTTATTACTATTTTGAAGGTTTTCCATAATAACAAAGAATTTAAGTATTAACTATTATTTTAAATTATCAACAGACGTTTATTTAACATTTTTTAATTTTCATTTTTCATTATAACATTTGCAAATGAACCTTATTCAATTTCCCTAGCAGTGTTCGTAGTTCAACGTTTAAAGTTGGAAAAAAAGTAAATGCTCATGACCAGTGAAATGAATGTTATTTATGGAAAAGATATCTTATAGTTGTTATTTTTATATAGATACAAAGTGTAGATCAAAAACACATTCTCAACATTCTCTTATCTCAAGCGTCGATACGGTAGCTTGCCTAATTAGTCGTCGCAGGTTATTTCACCTAAAAAAAAAATTTACTAAGTTTTGCATATCTTGTTAGTAACTTAATACTTAGTTTATAACCTAATACTTATACCTACGTACCTTACTTAGCTCTACCAAACTTTTCTGAATTTTTTAATGATTATTCTATTTGTATTAAGTAGGCAGTTTTGTTACCTGTGGACATGAATAAATTTAGTTGGAATACTTTAAGACTTTTATTTCTATTTTTACTTTATTACATTGTTTATTGGATTATTTCAAGAAGACTATCTGATACTAAATGTTTGTATATATGTCTGGCCTGGCCCGTTGTATAAAAATTCTAGATAAACACTTCTCTTCTAGTGAGGCGAAATTCTAGTCAGCTCTGTTCTTTTCCTGCTTCTGCTTTGTGAAACACCTAACGGTGTTTTCAAGTGAACAAATAAATAAATAAATACTATTTGTAAATGCTAGTTTGCAACTGCAATACAGTTACTTTCTTGCAAAGCAGATCTCCATATTACCGTATATAGCAAGTATTACAGCATGTATGTGTAGCAATAAACATATAAATTTTTCGTCAGCGTAAAAATCTCTTTCAATGCCAATATTTATTTTACTGTCTACCTGCAAATCAATAGATGAACTGATTCCAATGAGAAAATATATTACGGTCTTTCATTAATTTTATTTGAATACTCGACATATTTAATTTTTAATTCTCTTTTGTAGTTTTTTAGTTTTTAGAAGTTCCTAGTTCTTCTGAGAACTTCTTCACATCAGAAAATCTATAAGAAAAATCCACCAGAAAAACCAATGTTCTTGTTTTAATTTTTCAACCTAAATGCCTTTCCGAGATTACAATCATTGGAGAGAACAAAAAAGTTGGAAGATATCATACTGTAAGATATCATACATACAAGTTTCAAGAAGATATGAGAGTTTTAGTTGGAAGTTTTAGGGATTTTTTGAATAAGCAGTGGAGAATTAGTGTATAGGCTGCAAGAAAAAAGAACTGATTTCAGAATACTGTAGTACAATACGTTTTGGGAGATATTCACTTCAGCATTCTATTACTATCTTCATGTTTTTAATTCGTATTAGATGAACACTAGTTTATGACAATTGCTACATTTTGAAATAAAATTGTGTAAATGCTAAAATCGTTCGTCCTGTGAACCTGTGAAAGGAGTACGTATTTGAGGGAAAACGCTACGAACTTAATCACATTTCAATGCGTGAGGTAATCAAATTCTCGCAATCATTTTCGACATCACTTCTCAAGAATACGAGAGATCGACAGCTGAACGTGATTAGCTTCAGCACCTGCAATACCACGCCAACCACAAGTTCATTCCGCTGAACGCTTCACCAGTTCTCTCTCTTAAATCAGCTGCTTTTTCAGGATCTATATCGAAAATTTATTTTTTAAAATCTTTTTACTAGTTTTATCTTTTATCTCTTACCCATTTCATCTCCTCTTCTTGCTTTTTAAATCTTGTTCCTTAAATATCGTTTATCTCATTTCTTTTATCTTATTCCTAATTTTGCTTTTTTTTATTATTTTGAATCTTGTTTTAAAAAAATATCTCAAGTTCCCAAGACAGACCCATCTCGGGTTCCCAACCTGCTCTTGTCTCCTTAAACTGAGTTGGTTATCCATCACCCAGGTAGAGTGGTTTACTATTATGAGGCGTTCTGGATTAGAAGAACAAATCTCATGGGAGGACCTTCCACGTTCTCTCAGTGGAGTACGGTCTGTTCCTCTGCCACGAGAAGGACTGTGCGAAAAAAAATTGAGTGCGGTATTATTTCTCTTTGTTTTGACTCATACAAAATATGGTTTTCTTTTTTTTTTTGTTTACCAGTGGTGGACGTAAATAAGGAAAATGTCGTCTCACAATTGATGTTCTCCGATATTTCCCCTTTCTGTATGAAGTTATTCATAATAAAAGCACCCAATGCAGCTCCTCCTATATAATGGTTTTGCTAACACCAAATTAAAGTAATTTATATTGTTTGCAAGATATTTCCCGGATGAAAACACTGTTATGCTTAATCAAATCATAGTGGGGAACCAAGCGTCTTAGTCCGATCCATATCTTGTGGATATATTAATCTTCATAGCTTCCACATCTGAGACCTCATCGATGTCTTTAAGCCAATAGCACTTAGACGATCATTCGATCCTGCTACTATTCAGCATGCATTATTTCAGAAACTGTGTAACAATACAATAGTTTTTGGAATAAATAGAAATAAATAGCATAATTTCTTCCTAGTGCACTTGTCATAAATGCTTTGCCATTGCATGACGTGCGAAAGTTATAACATTCTATCCGGAAATCAAAATAAATGCTTAACTGCACTTTGACGGAAAAGTAAACTAAGACTTTGTTAATTCAGAAACTACTTTATGTGATAGACATTAGGGAAACATTAAAAACACGAAAAACTACTCCCTGCTGATGCTCACTTATATAGTCCTGGAAATTGATCAAAAAGAGGATATCTTTGTAAGCAATCGAAGTTAATGATGAAGTGCTGTTGTTTAAATGAAATCCAAGCGACGTTTTATTTCTTCAATAATTTAAAAAGGTATTTTTCTAATTACTTTTCAACGGGTAGTCAAATAGAAACATATTTTCACACGGTAAATTTTGTCCGTCTTGGTTTCTAACCCGATTGAATTAGTGATCAGCTATATATTGATACATAGTTGCAGAATAATTATGTGTAGCCATTATTACGGTAATCTATGGATTAGGATTAAAACTCTGTCATTGTAAGATTATTAGTAATGTAATCTCTTTCTTCTCCGTTTTTTTTTTTCTTCGGAAAAAAACCTAACACAAAATTTTTTTTCGGCAGTCGTAAATAAACGCAGTAATTTTGTGCGGATAAGGTTGAAAATTCCATCGAAACGTTTTACGATATTTGCAGAATTACATTGTCATTAGCTGTAAATCCAATATTAAATAAATAAATAAAGAAATAAATGGATATAAAAGAAGAAAAAAAGCAAGAATGTACTTGCAAACTTCAGTACATATGTAGTGTTTTGTACAACTAACCGGATAAAAACATGATATTTACATCAGCACTAAGCTCCCTTTCTCCAGTGCTTGTCCTTGTATTGAATTTCATTTGAATCCCGTATGGATAACTCTGTAGGGTAGTGTTGGTGTTTAATGCACGCTCAAATTTCATGCACAATACCGATTTTCGCAAAACTCATCGCCGCCTTGATGCTGCAATTATTTTCTAAACCTACCATTGTGTTATGTATTCAATCGCCATATAGGATATTTTACCGATTTCACAGGATATATTATTCAAAACGTGAAATTTCGTTGAAATTACTTGTTTACTATATATGTCGACGAGCCACCGATTCATAATAATCTGAAAAAGAGAGGAGACGACTGCTCCTTGTCAGCACGTGTTTACGACATATTTGCGAATGGCACGGCCGTTCACACTTCTTCTGAAGCGTCGTTGATGACTACATGCGTGTGTGATGCGATTCTGAGTGCCAATCTCATTCCCCAGCTAGAAACGAGTCGATTATCTGTTTATCACGACACTTGAAGACACTACACGCACTTCGACATATCTTTCTTCCTTTTTTGCTTCAGCGTATTCGTTCATTGAACACACCCTCGGGAAAACGGCACTACGACTATTCGGAGCAGGTCGACGGCTGGATTTTGCAACCGATACATCCGACCAGCTAACAACAAACTTTTCCCGTAATTTCGTATTCATCTAACATCTAAGCGATCTTCATTCGTCAAAAGAAAACTCATTTCTCACAACAAGTTTGTTATATCCCCAGTCGACTTTCCTCCTCAACTTTGTCACCGGCTTCTGCAGCAGTGCAGAAGCAAGTCATTCGTAACTGAAGCTGCTGTTCCGTCTGTGACTCTGTTCCTCCTCACATTTACTGAACATTACACGAATGGCACCGTCGACATTCGTATTTTAACCTCCTCTAACGGAATCTTCAATATCATGAGGTAGGAGAATTCATAAAATCCATCGCTTTATTCGTTTCGTAACGCCATATATAGCATTTCCCGATCATTGCATGTTTCTATGCATTCCATCGTTATTAAGTGCACACGTCCAGCATGTATATGCTATGGCATTCTCATTTTTTAAATTTTCTCCCTTTTTTGTTACATTCTTAACAAATAAAAGTGCAGTTTCCTCATTCCCAACGAGTACAATTATTTTCGAAATTGAAATCCCTGCTAGCTCCTATCCTATCCACAAATCAGCCAATTGCTAGTATACTAGGATTTCCGTGCAGGATAAGTCGACTTGGCTCTTCCTACAACGAAAGAAGAAATTAGCGAAATGCGCCTGACAACATAAGTCTTCCGTGGCACTTGTCGATAAGGAAGGGACTCACATTGCCTAGAAATCGTGGAACTCTAACTCTTGGACACGTGACGCATATTTTGCGTAGGTTTACTTCGCAAATGTTTGAAATAAATAACAACTTTAAATTTTCACCTGCTAAAGCGACGGTAGGATCAAGTCTCGTTGAAAAATGTGACATTTTCGGTACCAAGCATTTTCGAGCAGCAATAAAAGTTCATCCATCTGTATGTGTATTATTCTTTGCAAATGTTCTATAATTCCTTCTGCCTCATAACCTCTTTATGCCTCACTGGTTGACGATACGTTGGTGAACATAGCAAACACCTTGCTCTAAGAGCTGCACAGTGTTTCTGCTTTTATACTTCATGAGCGCTGCAGTGGTTAGGCGAGTGTCCAGATTTGTTTATATCCAAAATAATGGGTGATTGATTCCCATCCAGCATATTTAAAAACTTAAGTCATTAAATCTTTAATTCAATAAAGATTTTTCACATAAGAATTTCGTCAATGTTCGAAGATTTCATTTTGAAAAATTTCAACTTTCATGTTGAGTGATTGCGATTGTACAGTACTGATTGCGCTCTCTTCCGTTCTTGCAAGCATTTCCTGGCATTTTTCATTTCGAAAATCCAATTTTTTTTGAACTGGAGTTCTTCTTGAAAAAAAGTGTTTCGGTTTTGGACAACATATTCTATGTGAATCACCGTAAAAAGGAATTGAGGAGTATCTGATATGCTTTTATTCCCAGTTTTTGTTAATAACACCAAAGTATGTGTTATAAAAACGTGAAAGGTTTTTTTTTTTCTCTATGCAGAACGGTGTTTCCACGAGGAGCTAAGCTTGTCGACAGGACTGCGAGTAAAGAGTATTAGCGAGTCTATACCTCATAGAAAAAGTAGATTATCGCATGTGATTATCACATGCTTAGATAGAACACGTCTGAATGGATGTCTAGAATGTATCACTCTGTAATTACTTCTACTGTCTACTACTGCAAGTCATAGTATGTTGTCCATAAGGAAGTTGACAATACGAACTAGTTCCTTCATATGTGGTCGATCGTACGAACGGTATAGGATGGAGATGAACCAATAATGTGAATTGTATCCTCCTAGTTTGTACTGTTTACAAATTTAATGGTACTGTTTATTCTCTATGCATTCGCCCATAATTATTAATTTGTAGAAAAATTGTTCAATCTAAAGAAAATCTACCTGTCAGTTGTTCAATCATAAAAGTAGGACATATTTTTTCCTATAAGAACTGGATGGGTTAGCGAGATAAGTTCAAAGAGTAAAGTTTCCACTTTCTCTAGTCGTACAATTTATCATTTTCGAAAGACTAACATGGAATCGCGACAAAATCTGCAAAAAAAAAGAATTTTTAAGATTTCCCAGGAGAGGGAGAGCTTAAATCCATTTCAAAGACACTATTATGTTATACCTTCGATTTTTTTCCGACCTTCTATTTGTATTGTTATTTTCATCAACAAATATTCAACTTCAAGGCACAGTTTAATGTTCAACAGAAAATGCTTCAATTCATTAAATTGTTTTGGTGGCTTTTTCGTGAACATTTCGAGACCACATTCTCCTAATTATTTTTTGTTCTGAATTCCTCATTTTCTTTTTCCTATTCTACTCTCCAATTGTGCCCACGTTTTTGCTCGTTTTTTGCACAGAAGACAGCATTTTCACTCTCTCGTCCTTAATCTCCCTTACTACCTATCTCTGCTATTTCAAATATTACTTACCTTAAAAAAACACTCTAAGGAGAGCGAGGTTTTTCTCTGAATATATTTTGGAAGTATTTAAAATAAAGCCTTTTGTGTTTCTAGTCCTTTAGAAACTTCGAAATTATGTGACAAACGTATTTTGTTATGCATTGTCCGTTTTTCGTGGTGTATCCGTTACTCCTTGCTCATTTTTCGAACTAAGCGCCTTCGCGTGATAATTTGTAGGCGAAAATTGTTGCTATGTTGAGTGTTCAGATAGAAATTTCAATATCAGACGTACTCTCGTTTGAAATTCTCCGAATCTGGATACGTTTTGAATGAAGAAAATCACCTGATTCCGTGGAACGTTTCATAGATAACGTGTCGTGCTTATATGGTCCCATAAAGATCTCTTTTAAGAGAACAATATGATTTTTACAGTAGTACTAACCTCTATTAACTGTGATGATGTTGGGCGGAGAGAAAGGTGGACATTCATTTTTCGGTTGCTTCGCAAATCGCACACAGATGCGTTTCGGTCTTGTTTTGATACCACACAGCATCTTCATATGCAAATGAACTGAAATCTGAGTAGCTTGACGTAAACGGGTCAGCCCATAGGCTTGTTTTGTTGTTTGTTTTTCCCTTCATTTCATCGTATACAACCTTACGATTATCATACTGTTTGAAGATTTCTCAAAGAATTTCACATTAATTGGGGAAGATCGTGTTAATGTATTTGTCTGCTAGGAATAAGAGTTATAGATAATACTAGGATAGAAGAATAATCAAAATAATACTAGAATACTGGGAACTATGTTCTCCCTTATGCCACTTATGTTATGTAGTTGGAATATTTTAGAGAAGATATTCTGATTCGGCTCTTCTAGTCCACTGCAATCCATACGGCTCTAACTTCCATTCTCGACTTCTTTAGATCTTTCCAAAACAATATGAATTTCAAAAATCCCCATCCATTAAATGATCTTTGAATAAGGGATCATGTTTTCTCGCATATTAGTTCGCAACTGCTCATTTTTTGTGCTCGAAAACAATCCATTCGACGTGATGTCTTGTTGGTAATGATAAGTTATGTAAGCGTCTAAAAATTGAAATAAATCTAAATTTCTAGATCGGTTTGGCCTTTCCTACCATCTCCAGCTTTGTGATAGTTCTTAACTGGTAAATCGTCTTTTTGTCATTATTTCACCACAACGTCTCCTCCTTTATTCTGCAGTAATTAATCCACAGAAAAAAAACGAAAAAAAGCGAATTTGCTTTTTCGTCGTATTCTCCCGTTATTCGCTCCATGTTGCTTCAGTCATTTGATAGCAGTAACAGTCACTTTCTAGGGACGAAGTCTACCTGTATACCCTAATCAGGACAATAAAGGATTTCGGTAAAATCAGTCGCATTCCAAGGTGCCGTTGTTACTGTAGAAATCCTAAAAATTTTGTTTGAGTCAGTCCTGTTGTAAGCCTGCAAAAACTTTTCATTTCTTTCATAACTTAACTATTTTGCTCTTGTTCAGCACCCCTTCTTCCGCAACCAAATTTAGATCGACCTGTCAAACGAGTTTTTTAGGTTCCGCCTTTCCTCTTCTATGTCGTCAAAAAATAAGAGATTTATTATAAAGTCCTCACAAATTCACTTTTGTTTGACTCTATTATGATGCTATGCTCTCAATTTGTCACTAATGCATTAAGGAGGATGATGTCGACGGATTTTAAAGTGAACAAATCTAAGTTTCCAGGAGTGATTTGTCCTATTCGTTTTCAGTGAAACGAACTTCTCTTTTGCACTTTGAGAAATGTTTTTAGACAAAAATTACTCTTCAGTGGCTACTTCTCAGCTAATTCAGTAATAAATGACGTGAGTGGGTGCTTGAGAAATCAGCTAAGGTGGCTTTGAGAATACTTGAGAGATTCGGAACCTCCATTCGTCCTAACGGGACTAATGTGAGAGTTCCCACGGATGAATACGTCAAGTATATGGGTTAGGTGAAGTTCTCAAAAGAAGGATTGGAAATGTTGCCGATATAATTTCACGGAATAATTTTACAAGTGATATTTTATTCATTATGATGAGTTTCTATAAAGATAAGGGGATTTCAAAAGAATTCCCGACAGACTCTAGGCCTCTTTCTTCTCCTCTTCCACCTCCTTCTCGTCCTCAGTCGTTGCTGACGACCGCCCCAAAAATGCAAACCACTTTTGGTCTCAATCCCCGGTGCAGTCATGCTGCTCAGACAACAACGCTATTCTACTCCCTTCACGAACAGGTCCTGTCTCGACCAATTAATATTCATCTTTGTGTTGGTGATCATCTCCAACTTTAGTAATATACGATATTATAAATATTATCGTTGAACTTTATTTTTTGTTGGATGATCTACTATTAAAGCTGAGATTACTTTCTTATTCAAAAAAATTTTACGTTTCACTAAAATCGAAACTACGATTCAGGTTTTTTGCCGAAGAAAATACACCGCCTTTGTACAATCTTTATTTCGAAAAAAAAACATAGAAAAGAGACCATTTCCAAGAGATTTTACCACTTCTTGGTCTCCGCCACCTTTCACTTTGAAAAATTCATTCTATCATGGAATTTTATCCGAACTTTTCAGAATTTCATAGCACAATGTTTCAAGGTGATTGTTCGCAACGTTAACGTTTGAACACAGATTGATGTTTGACCGAATGTTGTGTTCCAGAATAGCCTATGTCATTATAGATTACGGTGTTTTTAGCCAACAAATCGCGATGGTAATTCCAAGTACACGAAAAGGTCACAATAACAACAACGCACTTCAGCCAAATCATCACAACGATGAGGTGAAGAATCAATTTTTTTCTGTAATTTTTATACTTGTTTTTATTTTTTGTTCGTTGTAATATCTACTTTTATTTAGTATCACGCATTTATAATCAAGTATTCACTACTTTTAAGATAATTTGTTACATTCACAACGTTAATTGAGCGGAGCTTTTGAAGAAAGTGTAAACGCGCTGGCTTTGATTTGCATTGTGTCGCTTGTTCGATGTGAAATTTGAGTCTTAGTTGTTTCAGCCATCACACCACCATCCCTATATGTTTGATCATAAATCCGAGAACGGTTGTCCACGAGCTGAACTAGTATCTGGTGAGAAGTCTTTCTTCTTTTTGCGTCATATGTCCACTCTCATCTGAGTGCTGAGTTATGTTTAACACTTAAAATTGCAACCAAATGTTTCATACAAGCCTCATGGGTCCCGTTTCCCAGTTTTTCGAAGCGTGTATGCCCGGCATGGATCTTTGAAATGGCATTGTTCGACGAAGTGCAAATATGCGTCACTGCTGTGAAAATGACATTATCCAGTTGCAAAAATTGTTTCCTGCATATGAAATATGGATAGAAGAGGAAGAAGAGGTGTATGCTTGAAAATAATAAGGATAATAAGAAGAATTAGAAACGATAACCCAGACTATCTGAACTTATGAGATGAGATGATGTCAGATCGTCAAGTAGAGCGATAGTGAGGAAACGTCACCACTAAACGCTATAGAAGCTGCGGGAAAACTTAACGGATCAAGTTTTTGAGGATTTTTTTTTTCACTTTATACAGCTGGTGTCACTCATATATACCTCAAATACTTTGCGCCACAGGGTCAGAAATGTATGCATTTCTGATTTGATTATTCTTAGAGCACTTGATACATCCGAATCTTGGTCTGAATTCAACTTCAGGTGAATCTATTCGAGTTCAAGCTTCACAAGAACTACATTTTGGAATTTATTTTTAAATACAATCAACTAAAACCGCTTGGAAATTTTAAGTGTGATTCCTAGAAGCTGTTCAAAGGAAGTTATACATCTTCCGTGCTTTAACGACTTCATTTGAGTGACTTTGAGTGACATTGTCGACGTTTGTTGCAGCACTACTTCCGCCAACTCTACTCCTCTACTTGCAAACAAATCTAGCCCGAACCAAAAATTTATTTGCACTTCTAAGCAAAATTGTTTTTGCTTGGCAAAAGTTCATGCTCATTCAGGAGCTGGAGATACTGTGTTGAAACTAAATATAGGCGGAATGTCATTTCGAATTCGTATGACCAGTTTGTTTTCTCGAACAGAAGAGGAGAAATTGGTCACATTTGCTCAAATGGATCACGAGAAACGGATACGTTCATGTGATGCCTATATTGTAGTAAGTAAAAAATAGTAATTCTTTTAAATTGCTCGTAGAAATGTTCTTAATACTACAGGATGCTGAGGAGTATTATTTTGAACGTTCCTCAATATTATTCGATGCTGTCTTCAAATACTATGCAACTGGTCAATTACATCGACCGCTTGACGTTTGTCCACAGGAATTCGCAAATGAATTAAATTATTGGAAGATTCCAGAATCCGTTATGTCCACGTGTTGTTGGCGAGGTTACAATCAGTTGTGAGTAGTCTTTTCACTGCACAGTGACATAAACTCGATTTTTTTCCAAAATATATCTTACTTGAGTAGTATTAGTCCTGAAGGGAGTTGTTTATTTGTACTTCAAGTCAAATATAGCCGAAAATCTTAGAGTAGATTGGAAATATTCAGAGGACCTTCGGAAACTTCATCAGCAAAGTAAGTAAAGCGTGAACACCGTTGAATTAATGAATTCTTTGTTCGCCATTTGTAATTTTATCGTCCCTATGTTGTGCGAGTGAACCGTCATTCCCTATCCACATTGTACAATTATTTCGAAAAATTTGTAATGTGAATACGAATGGAATTCGATTATAGGAGTGCATCCATCGAAGAATTGACTCATAAGAAGGATAAGAATCTGGAAATGCGAGATCGATCGCTTCGATGCCGAATACATCAATTCTGCGAAGGCGATGGATCCCTGTTATCCACACTTTTCACTTTTGGCAGCATATCTTTTGTTTTAATATCCGTCATTGGTCTGATTTTGGGGTCGATACATGAATTTCAGGTGGGATTTTGCACATACTGAATTACATACTATGATATAAAATAGACAATAGGATTATGTATTTGCTACTCTCATAGAAGAAAATCCACCTTCACGTACACATCCTCATGTTTTTAGCAGTGAATGATAGTTTCTTTTTGGGTTTTTTTTTCTAGAACTAGTTTTTCACCTTCACCTTTTCAAGAGCACAGGAAAGAAGGACATGCTTGATCTGGAGAGCAATCGCGTACATCTAAAAGACTCAGATTAGTTTCGTGACACGTGAATGAGGGGGAAAAAATGGGGATCATAGATCCAAGGCTACTCATATTTCTCCGTGACAACACAACGCGGCTTTTACACTTCCTTCCGTCGTCCAAGACTAATTACAAACCACTCATTATACATCGGAACGTGACCCAACTATGCACGTCCGTTGCTCCGACAACACGATTGACAGTGCACTTTTAATTTGTAATTTGGAAATCTGCCGGAGAAATATATTTGTTATATCGAGAAAAAATTTTGTAGCTTTCATGACGCACTGTTTTCAAAATTTTCATCGACGGATGAGAGGTCAGACGTAAAGGCTTATTATCCACGCATATTACACTGTAAACATCGTAGTCGGATCGAGTTTCCTTTCAACTGTTCCGTGACGATACGTTTGTGTTGAGGAGAATAATCGGAGGGATATGATGAATGAATCTTATACATGCTACTAATTTTTCAAATTTTAGGTACCCATTGTGAAACATGGAAAGATATCAACACGTGTAAACAACCTCAGCGCAGGTGATTTATACATTAGTCAGAAGATCGACTTACATTAGAAAATTTCAACGGTAGTGACAAAAACACCGCGACGTACGCAGTGAAATTTTTCTCTTTTAATTAAATTTCATATCTGACTTATCCTTTGAAGTTTCTCATACCACTTCTAAGCAAAATTCTACTAAATTTGTCAGTGGCTCAGACTTTTGAGACAAATTGTACAGAATTTCGAATTATCCTGAACTGATTTAGAAAGATCCATCATGAAATTCAGTCATTCAATTTCTCAAAATAATCCGGTTTTTCTTTTTTTGATCAGGATACGGGAATATTTCCATACTTGTTCCTTCATCCTAATCTGCTTCGCAAGAAAAGGAGCCAAGTACGTGTCTCAACGTTTGTTCTCAAAGCAGGTGTTAAATAGTTTCCAGGATTCAAATCAGACTTAAAGGATCTCTTTCAGTGGAATGATAGCCTTTCCTTGATTCCACTTCTACACCACAAATTTCTAACAACTCTAAAATAGGATCATCCATGAGTTCCATGTTATAAAATGATTGCTATAGGCACGAATTTGGAGAGCAATTATCGTCAAACTGTTTGTATATGTGATCTTTATACACTTTTTCATTGTATTCGTGTAGCAATCACTTTCCTATCACTAGAGTTCGAAAGTATTTATGATAGAAAATTCTATATACTATCGGTGATCGAAACTGTGTACTGTAGAATCTATTTGAGGAAGAAAAACGAACGATTCCGTGAATGTGATGCACGAACGGTCGACTATCGCCGTATAGCATGACAGAGTTGAAAAAGAGAACAAATCAACGAAAATCAAATGCATGCATCGTTCTAAATATGTAGTTCTATAGTTGACAAAACTTTCGTACCTGTGAATTCTTTCAGATGCCGTAACGATACGCTACGAAGGTTGTGATGTTTCATAGTTGCACGTATTTCACGTGCACTTCTGCATGGTTTTGTTGTTGGTGTTGCTGTTCTGTGTTGTGCACAATTTCATTTTCATAGAACATCGATTTGCTTACTTTTTATAATGTTCTCTTTTTTGTTTCGGCTATTCTTTTTTTTTGTTTACTACTTACTTAAATTCATATTGTTTTGTATTTTTTGTTGTTAATTATAATGCTTTTTTTAAATATGTTCAGTACTATTGTTGCGTACAGAACTTCTAGGTTCGAAAGAAGTGCAGTGATTCCGAAATCTAAGTTTTGTGTATTCGAATATTTCAGAGGGATGGTATACGGCTACATGAGGTTGATTTGTGAATATTACCCGATTTCGAACTCGTGCACTTCTGTAATGAGGAACATTTCCTTAAAAACGTTAACACGTTAACACACGAAAGAATTCTAAGTTACCAGTAAATTAACTCCGAACTATTCGTCGCTTCTCGGACAGTGCACAATTATTGTCTCACGCTAGCATATCTGCTTCTAGTCACAAAATGTTTTCCTTCGTTGAGGTGAATTGTTATTTGGGTTGTTCCTGCAGATTACCTACACAAATTTTGTAGTTTCAAATACATCCTGGAATTGCCTGCTACATCGGTTATTTCATATTTTGAATATCCACTAACTCCGCTATTTTCACACCATTTCAACTTAACCTGCCGAGGGCTACATTAATGAGTGTAATAACATGTACACTTTTTTTAAAACTTTTTTTAGACTTGTAAAGGTTTTCAATGAGGAACACCAGAAAAAAACATTGTTCGTAGTAACTGCTTGGTTTACATCACTGTAAGAGTAGTTTTTTAAATGTTAATTTAGTAAAAAAATAGCCATTCTAAACTCACAAGTGAATTATTTTTCAAAGCACGGATTCTAATCAGTTCCATGCTTTTTTTCCTAGAACATTCACAATATCAGCAAGAGTAAATTAGCCTAATACCATCTTTCTGTCCTTAGAGTACCCGCTTATCATGTTTGTAGAAAAATCTTTAAATAATCTTTTTTCATTTCTAGTAAATGATCCGAACGTGATTTGGGAACCACATCCAACTTTCGGCTATATTGAAACTACTTGTATTATATGGTTCACTTTCGAGTTTATCCTAAGGCTTGCTGTGACTCCATCAAGATGAGTTTTTTTTCATCAAGTATTTTCATTAAATATTCAATTTTTCTGAATATTATAGTTTATATGTGAGAATTGCGGCTAATATTCTTTTTTAGGTTACAATTCCTTATTGGAATCATGAACATAGTGGATCTGATAGCAATAGTACCATTCTACTTAGAGCTTGGACTAGCGATGTTCGGTATTGACATAGCAAGTTTAAGTGATATAAAAGGTTTGTTTTCAGTTATTTATTACCGTAAAACACTGTGGATAATTATTTTAACAATTGAGCAATATAAATTAGCCCTGAAGAATCCTTTGTCCTTAAAAAATCTACTGACACCTCATAAATAAGGGATTGTAAACTTATTTGAAGACCTCTGCGTCTTCACAGAATCACTACGGATGTACCGCTATTGAATGTGGGGTTTCGTCAACCTTTTTCACTTGTGTTATTAGAAGTAAAACGAGTTTAATTCAAGGATCGATCAGCAAAAATGTGCTGACACGCAAAAAAGGATCACTTTGTTCAGAAATCCCTAATCCTTGATCCCTCTAAATCCTTGATGTAGATAAACCACACAGTTTTGTATGCAACGATAAATAACTTCTATTTTCGTGTTCATCCTCATGTTCACGTTAAGTCTCTTATACATCTCATTATGAAGGAAAACGTTATTCTTTCAAGGAATTTTTCTTCACGTTTTCTGCACGACGTTTCTTGAAAAAAGTTGTCCACAAAAATACATATTTCGAAAACTTTAAATTTAGTTTTTAAATGGATTTTGAATTTATTTTTATTTTTTTTAAATTATGTTCGGTAGAGTAGACGGCTATTTATTACCTATTACTTCTTTATTATTTTATTTATCACTTTAAACAAGTAGTGCACTGTTTGCCTAGCACAGAACAGAATATTAACGGTTTTCTTGTCGTTTATTTCTAATTACAGCAGTGATAGGATTGTTGTACTCTTAACAACAATATGAGTCTTATGTTTGATTTACCCAGTACGTTCCTAAAAAATTATAAAGGACAACTTCATTTCCTTAGAAAAAAATCATTCTTATCATCTGTTCTTTAGTTCTAGTGTTCGTCTCATTAACTTATACATAATCACCTGCACGAATTTCTTTTGTAATAGATTAATTAATAAATACTTACTTTTTAGTTGGTTTTTCAAGTATAATTTGGTCGAATTCAAGCTATGTAGGCAAATAGTCATGAATATTTCGACTAGAGGAGGCGAAACCTCCTATATTCAATTTATTCAGGTCCAGTGACTATAGAAAACCATATACCAGATATGATAGTTATATCAGGAAGACTTTAAAATGCTATTATTAATGTTCATACTCATGAAAATATGATTTAACATTAGCAGAAAAGAACTGCACACGTTTTATACGGCTGAGGAATGGGATCCAGAATAAGCAGTACGACGATTATTCAAAGGATTTCTCCATTTTATGTCCACAAATAAGCTCGTCAACAACCTTTATCCGTGAAAGAAACCTCGCATCTTCCATGCATCAAAAACTGTACTTGAAGTTCAGAAAGAACCATCGCATACCTATATCATCGTAAAAAAGGGCTTCTATAAAATTTTCTGGCTCAAAATTTACTGCTTTTCTTCAGGAGCGCTACTGGTTGTTCGAGTACTGAGAGTTCTTCGTGTTGTTCGAATACTCAAACTCGGTAGATATTCATCAGGAATGCGAACATTCGCTCTTACATTGCGTAGTTCTGCTCGACAACTAGGAATGATGGGAATGGTAAGTGAACGGAAGATCATTTCTACATCCGATCCATAACGAGGCATCCATCCATAAAGATTCCCTTAACTATTAGAATTTCTCTTTTATTAAAAATATAATTCTACGCAAGAATGAACCAATTTGCTCCTATCATAACGAACAAAATGAACCAATTTGCTCCTATCATAACGAAGAAAAACTCGTTGGAAATAAGAGTGAACAAAAATTCGCCTGATAAAGTATATGATAAAAATTAATATTGTTTAGAGGTCCGCTAATTGTTAGTGTGTTGTTATTTTAGCTCTTTTAGAGCTGTCCGTTTTTTTTTGTGGATTTTATCTTTTGTCAGTGTTCATTCTTTCGATTTCTTTAGCACTTATTTTTCTCTAAATATGTTAACAAAACAACTCGACCTCTTTTTTTAATCTCATTCTATTATTTCCCAGAGTACTAGAGGAAATCTGACTACCATAATCGCTAATTCTGGTCTTTTCATAATATTCAGGATATTTAGGTGCTATCCACCGGTGTTGTTTTCTTCTCGACACTTCTGTATTTCGTCGAAAAAGACGAAGAAGACACACCATTCACATCGATTCCTGCTGCTTTTTGGTGGTTTGTACATAGTTATTAAAAATAAATAAAACAACCATGCGACTGTTACCAATTCATTTCCGCTATTGCTTTACAGGGCTATTGTAACAATGACGACAGTTGGTTACGGTGATTATGTACCAGTTACGATACGTGAGTTTCTTCGATATATTAGATTAATCTAAAATTTCCACCGAGCATTAAATAGCTTTTTTTCTGGAAAAAAAAGCTTAACGTTGATCAAATAAGCATATATTTTCTTATTGAATAATCCCACGCTAAAGTCTTGACAATTTACAAATTCCAAGGGACCTATGTAATTCACTATCATACCAACATATCATTACAAAATTGGGAACGGCCCATAGTTTACGAATCTTTGGAATAATCCAGTATTCCAGGAATTACTGGAATTCAGTATTGTCAAGCATTGCGCATCAGAATAGAACATTAGTTTCAGAAAAGTTTTTATCACCGCTGCGAAGTGTGAATTATTGAAATTCTTCAGAATTTTGATGTTTCAGCCGGAAAATTAATTGCATCTGGAGCCATAATTAGCGGGGTATTGGTGCTAGCATTGCCCATCACGATCATCGTCGATAACTTCATGAAAGTTTCCGGAAAGTAAGTCAATTTGTTTCTGATATTTTTAAGAGACTTGGTGGATGAAGGCGGAGAGTGAAGAAATCTTCAAAAAAAACATTACTTGTTGCTTACTTAAGAGATTGGCCACCACGATGAGCAGCTTATGTGCTTCTAGAAGATGTAGACGCAGTAGAAGCAGTAGAAGCAGTAGAAGCAATAGATTTGTCCACACACATCATCGATTTCCTTCTCGTAAACAGATGGACAAAAATCCAAGAAAAAGTTTGAGAGAACTAGAGAATAGTTTACGCGACGATCTCTTTTCTTCTTAGTCTTGGATACTTCACCGTTTCCCGTGAAATAAATCGCTTGGATCCACCATGCTGAATTTCTATGTTACCTCCGGAGCAATTGTCGCATCCTCCTTCCCCAGGAATTTGAAAGATTGAGGAAATGTGGGTACGCACCACTACTACTGATCTGTTCGTACGTAGCGACACATTGCAGCAATGTGGTATCGTTCAATAAATTGATAAATTTATGTGTATTTGCAGATGAAGTTATGTGAAAAATACGACGGGAATACATAAGTCATTTGTTCGTTATTTTCATTAACGTGTGACATATTCTTCCCGCTTCGATCATAGAAGTCTTGTATACTTATAGAATAATTAATAAGCAAAGAAGAGGCCATACAATTTATAATTCTAAAAGTATACTTATGTTCACAATGTTTTTCATATGGAGCAACTAAAGATACTGGGCATCAAATTCCCTATTCAACTCCAGAATAAAAGCAGATACAAGGGGCATGGATTATTATTCTCCGACTGCATTTCATCTCGGGTCATTAATACTTATAATAATATAAATAACGTTGGTCGCCGTTCTTGTTTACAAGTCAATGATGAAAAAGATCGTAAATAACAGGCAAATGATGTGTGTATATGTGTGTAAATGACACAATCTATGCAAATGACATTGGTCAAATGATGACAGAAATAAGGAATGCGCTTGACGCACTCACAGTTCACAGCTGACATTTTCTCTTGCCAAAGCATGTAGTTTTTTTTTTTTAATTTTTTCTGTTGTCTGTTATATAGTATGGCTACCGCTTATTGTTTACGTATACGTTTTTCAGTGTGGAGGAATGATTAATTATAGTGATACACCTAAGTGGTAAGCACGTTCGACATCATTTTTTTTCTGCTTCCTGTCTTTTGTTGCAAGACACGCAGCTTTTTCGACGCTTCTGTGCACTCTATGCCTTCGAAATCTGTCCCATAAATGCTACAAAATATGCTTCCTTTTCCTTTTCATTTTCTTTCCAAAAAAAAAAATTATCTGCTCTAATCTCGAACTTTCTTTTCTCTAGTATGCACCCTATAAATCACCTGTGTTCACATGAGTTGTGCTAAGCATAAATATTTGGTTTTTGCTCGATGTGATACTACTAAAAATCTTTTTTTTCAGCCCAAGTCATATGTTCTCAGCGGGAGCGCAACCGACCAAACCGGACACGGATGCAATACAGGCGTAAGACCATACCTGAACTTACACATATTTATACTATATGTATACTCACCTAAGGGTAACCCTATTTGTAAATTCATTCCTAACCGTCATCGAGTGTGTTGCCGGTGGCATTTTTTGTGAGTCATATTGCATGTATACATAACTAGTTTTGATTTAATGCAAATAGGAACATAATTCACTTCATCATTCTATTTACGCGCATGATTTGTGCGGATCCTAAACGAAAATATTGCATGAATCAATTCTTTTTCATGTTATGGTGTCATACATAGTTGAAGATCTAATAACGTACTATAAATTATCGTGGTAGTACAGGAATCTCAACTCGCAATTTTTTCTCGGTGTTGAATGTATTTTTTTAAAATTGTATTTTTGTCAAAAGCTTCATCACTGATGACGAAGCTGGTGTCTGTGAATAAAGTTCTGTCGTTAATAATCAACATTGTTAGATTATTCGTTACAACACATAGATCCCTCAATCCTGAGGTCGGTACCCATATGAGTCAGAAAATGTCATAAGACTATCTACAGTCAAAAACAATTAACAATAATGAGAAGAAAAAAACCGGTAATTGGTGGAAATAATGTCTGATCCACGAGTACTGTATTGTTGTACATATTCACGAGTATAGTTCTATAGAGTTTGCGCGTTCTTTTGTCGACTGAGATTTGTTGTTTTTCATACTTCCATGCCAAAAAACAAAATGACAAACGACCGAGAACGGCAACCTACGATGGTTTTTTTTTCTTCAAAAATGGATGGTCTAGCCAAAGAAATCCTTACACAGCGTTAGCTAGGCGTGTACATAGCTGTATGTAACATGAAGATGACGCATATGGACTGAATTCCAATGCTATGAGTTTTTGGAAAGACAAAATTCCTTGCAGGCTGGAGCAATGCCGTCATCTCCACAAGCTGTGGTAGCAAAGCTCAGCTCTTGTCCACGATCAACACACTTTTTCCGGTTAACATGGTCAACTCTCAGTATGTATGAAACAAAATGTTTACAAAATGTGGACTTTTGATCAAACGGAAAATTTTAAGAACAAATTCAACACGAAGAAAAAACTGAGCAAAGCTGCAAATGATAAACTTGGTCCTATAGCATAAAACTTGACATTTGCGTGAGTAGAGTAAGGAAATGTGCTAGAAATTATATTTCAACGAATTATTTTTGGATTTGCATACGGTACTAAGACGACGATCTAACAATTGAACTTCTGTAGAATTTTCCATTTCATTATCTCGTGGTGAACTGGTTCACAATATTCGGATTATTCCAAAACAATACAATCGCATTCATCTGAAATATTCCCGTTTTTCCTTTCAACAACAGATTCCTTTCCGATAAAATGCAATTGAAGCACTATAATGCATTCCGTGGCACATCATATGACAGACGCTCTACCCTATGTGCAACGAATTCCGATACAAATCCTTGCTGTAATATATTCGATCCACACAATCATGTTTGCCGAAAGTGGATACAAAGAACGATCAATTTCTTTCCATCCATAATGCAAAAATAAAACCGCACTAATGATGCGATGCGGTTGAATTGCAATTGTTGAATATCTGAAATTAGATGAAAAATTCAAATTCAGTACGAAATTCAATTTGATTCAAATTGGAAATTCAGTACGAAACAAGTCTTCGGAACTCAGTGATCTCTTCGAGCTATGTACAGTTGGGTCAGCACTGTCATGAAGTTGTTCAGTCGTTGAGTTGTTACTATCAAAATATCACTTTTTTGAAGTTTGGCGCTGTTGTAGCTGTCATTGCCAAAGATTTTCATATTAAAATATGCGCTCTAGTGCATGGTGAGGATAGATAAAAAGTCTAGGACACGTGTCAGTTTTTATCTAATTTTTTAAAGCATTTTCGTCTGTTTCCCTTAATTGGTATATCATAAATTCATAAATGGAAAAATTCATCGCTTCACAATTACAATACTCTGCATGAACATTGAAAAACCGACGGTGCGGCACCGTCGGCCACCGTCGCTTGCTCATAACTGCTCACTAAATGGATGGAAACTTCAGGACAACTTACATATCATTAGATTCTTATCTTTAAGATCTATACGAAAACCCACATATTGTTGAGAAAGGAGCAAAATGGCGCCAAATATGAGCCAAAAAGCAATAATTGGAACCTAACCTAGCCTGAGGTTATAGTTGAAAAAGTGTTCAGAGACTCAAATTTCACATTTGGTCAGAACAGCAAGAAATTGTTGTAGACGAGTAATTGAAATTGTTGATTTGTTATTTTTTAGTCATTTGTGCGTCATTTTTAGTCATTTTAATTGTTGTATAAAATAGCAGTTCGTCCTTATTTTGAACGTTTGTTGCAAGGAAAGAGTTTGTCAAAACAGCCTATAAAATCGCGGTTGAGCACAACTATTCCTGAATTTTGTGAGATTTGTATTGTATACGGACAGACGAACCCCGCTCGTACACTAGAGTATCGCAAAGTTTGAAAATCCCACTTTTCGTCTTTTTCCTTTCATTTCATCTCTACTTTGCACCTCCGTTAATCACCAGAACAGAGGTCAAATCGAAAGAACCTACACAGAACGCTTAAAACAGATAATGTACATTAGTTTATAAGGTTTGTTTTCTTCTGAATAGATTTCTTCGCGCTATTATACCACTTTCTCTTCATAGCATTCCATAGAAAGGAGGAGTATGAAGATTACTATTAAATTTTATGCAACTATTTCAATACTACGCTCCTTGATTTACAAAAAATTGAGTTCGCCACAGCATTTCGAGCTGAATGATATCGTTTCCAAAGCTATTCGAGATTTTTTTTTCTATCAAACATCGCGGCCCGGCTATTTTCGCACCTCAACCAAGGCTGGCCTGTTGCACCATTGGCAACTACAATTTTGGAAAGGCAACATTTATAGGGACGTCGCATATTTTTGTTTGGAAAAAGTTCCGAATTAATCTTTTGCAGATAATACGTAATGAAATCAAGAACTAAGATTAATCGAATTTTTTAAATTCATAAATGGAAAAATTCATCGCTTCACAATTATGTACTACATGCAGTAGTTCTAGAGATTTTGCTTTGCATATCCGAGAAACAAAGATTCAGGTAGCCCGATGGAAGCCCAAACTTTTCAGAAAAAATCCTTCTTCGCCTATCTCGAAAAAAATTCAAAAATGATTTTATCGATAAAGAATGTATGCAGTAACTCTATCGTTTCACACTGTTTTTGCTATCGTTTATGAAAAACTCTCGCACAGATTTGAGCAAGAATCTACTTAGCAATGCAGTTTATGTATAACAGTGCTAAGTTTTGCAAAAGGTTATCCGACCGCGAAATATGATACTGTATCGTGATACTGTAGAGGGAAATTTGTCTTCCTACTTCTTTCAAATGTTTTCCCTGCGACAATGTTTGCGGTTTCGCGCAAACAAAAAAAGAAGCAATGAAATAAGAGAACTGCCGGAGCGGAACCACTTCTTTGCGAATTATTATAAAATATTGCCTGCTGCTAGTGGATAGGTTTTCTTGACAGAGAAATGCACTGCAAAAACCTTCAAAACATATACGGTAACACTGTGAGGTGCAAACAACCGTCAATTTCTGTCAATTTCTAATGTTCTTTGCAAAGTTCCATTTAAAATACTCTCGTGCACGTAATGGATTTGGGATTTTACCGTTTGATAAGCTCTATATGAAAGCGAATATCCAGAAAATAGGTGAACTACTTTCAGTTTTCCATTTTCCTTAAGATCCGCCTTTTCATTTTTGTTCATTTCTCAAACCAGTAAAGATCGATTGCGCTTCTCTCGACAACGATACCTGGTTAAAGTTGCAACACTACATATTTTGTGGATTTTTCCTCTACTACGTGTTTAAGAATTGAAGAAATAAGTGTTCTTAGTTTAGAAGCACATACCTAATAACAACACTCGTGACTGTGAACAATGGCTCAGGACAACGCAGGAATTATTTATTAGTTCCGTGTCTAAGCAATGAAGCACCTCCAGGTGATTAACGCTATAAAATGCAAAACTATTCTATTTCTTTTTCTATTTCGCTTCTTTTCATATAAATAGTAATAGTTTCCCATGAAAAGCTATTTACAACGATATCCTCCAAAATAGCTGGATTTGGGAAGTATGAACAGTGAGATTTGCTTTGGAAGCTTATCCAAGTGAATTAGAGAAATTTGATCGTGAAATAAATCAGCAAATTCGCAAAGTGCACTCGACTAGAACGTAGCCACGTGTTCGCCAAACTTCCCTAGTAAGATTTACTGGTCATAATTTTTCGGGAAAACTAGAGCATGTCGTAAATTTAAATTAACACACGGAGAAAAACAGCGGATTTTTCTTATTACAATGAAAAAATTTTCTCAGTGAATGTAGAAAAAAAAGAAGCTCATATGCATATATAAACCATAGAATCATTTAGAATAAAAATTATGAATGTAATGGTAAAGTAGATACCCACTAAAATTCTTCTTAGACAAAAGCAAATAATTTAACTAACAGTAACTTGTGTACGATCATTTGCGAACGTTCCTCAACTATTCACATTGACAGTTCTGACTTCACAGAACGTTACTGTAAAATATCATCAACTTACTGGTTTTTTTTTTAAGTTTCCTCAAACTATTAACCAACCAAGGCGGATGTAGCGCAGCTGGTACGAGATCCGTTGTGCGCGCAGGGTCCTTAGTTCGAAACAGCCCTGTTCCCAAGCAAACCTTTCATCCCTTCAGGGTCGGTAACTTGGTACCAGACTTCTCTGGGAGAATAAAAACACTGACCTGATCATCGGCTGGCCCCCGCAAGTCATTATATAGGCCAGTTACTCGTTCGTGAACCTCAAACGATTCTGAATTGAGGTGAACGTGGGGGCGCATCCCAAGCGGATTGATTAACGCTAGACACATTAACCACTTTATTGAACATCCAACCAGTTAACCATACACGGCAGAATTTTTTTCCCTTTCATAGAATGTTCATTCATCTGTACACAATCAAGAATTCCGTGGAAAAAAAGACGAGATTTGCCTTATGATCCGACAAATTTCAAATCAAAATCTCAATACATTTCTAACGCGTTTCTCAAGGCTCGAAAACATTCGGCGGAAGAAATGTTGAGGTCGATAGATCATTTTCTAAGAGGAGGAAGATGTTTGAAACGATTACGACAACATTTTAAAGTTTTCAATACAATTTTCATCGTTTTAAAATAACATCTCGCCTTCAGAATCATTCCGAACCAAAGAGCAAAGTACGCAGATTTCTGTTTTATCAAATTTTGTAGCTATTTTATTTATATTTACAATTGTTCTAGTTAAAAATTTGTTTTACAGTTATTCTAATCTCATTCTTGAGGAAAGGTCAGCTATATATTTTCATGAATATGAAGATGTGTTTAAAAATGTTAGTGAAAATTATGGATTTAATTTCGAAATTATTAATTTCAAGATTTCCATACATATACATACATATTTATGACAATAATCTTGAATTTTTGCTGTTGTTTTCAATAATAACATATTGACCTTCATAAGAGAACAGGGGAAAAAAAAAGATTATGAGAGTTCTCGAAAAACAATAAGGATACTGAACTTTTGTCCACTATCCCGATCGTTTAGGTCAGCTGTTGTAACAGCCAAAAGCAGTAAACAGTAAGAAAACATGCGATGTCTGGCGATGTTGTGCACGTTACGTGCGATCATGCCATCGTCACTTACGATTATCTATTTTTAGTTGATCTTTATGTATCGTGAATGTTTGATTGACGCTATTTGAATGCACATATTGCTGAAATGATTGGTTATTTTTGGGAACAATACAGTGACGACGGTGAAATCCACAAAAACAAGCACCACCCCTTGACGGGGACGATTCAACGACACGATTGCCGGACGCTGACGGAACATTTTTCCGTCTAGCCGCCTGATTCATACAGATAGTGTAAGCAGAAAAGACGTAGTCGAGCCGCGACGATTTCTCCTCCTCGTCAACTCGTCCTATCTCTTTTTCTATCACTCTCTCTTCTCTCCTTTCTCTATTTCCTCATGTCAAAGACAAAGTGTCTGTTTGCGCATCCAAGTCACGTGGTAGCGTTGAGAGAACATCGCAGCAGATGTTACTGTTATGAGACGCAGTCATATAATCGTACCACTAAATCAAACACCAAATCGCGAACGCAATCGCACCCTTCCTCCCGACGTTGACGTCATCGTGTTGTTAGTTGTGGTAAACAGTTATAGTGCAGAAGAATCCACTTTACTCAACAATCGTTATTAATGTTCAAGGATATTGCTGGCGCTGAAGACGGGAAATGCGTTTACATGTAATCGCAAATGTCCATAATCTCACATGAAAAATGGGAATATCGTAATAACGCTATTAATGTTCTCTCCTTCGAATGGCTAATGGCCAGGTTTACGTTACGGTAGTGGTCTGCCACAGGAACCAGGTCAACTGCTGCAAAAACATCGTTATTCTGGAACAAGTTCGCTTACTGCATTTCAGTGCAGTTTCAGTGCATTCATTAGAGATTTATGAGTAGAATTTGGGGACGTTCACTCAGGAAGTTACAACTGAATAGGGTGAGATGACAGGTGGAATAACCAAGGATTCTTTGAGAATTTCTTGGGAAGAATTTAAAATGGAATATCCCCTATAATTATCTTAATTTATATTTATAACATTATTTATAATGTACACTGTTTACTTATCTATATCATATTTATAATATTATAACCTGTATTGTACTAAATTCCTAGAACATGACAGGTAAAGCGTACGGTATGTGCCTTAGTATCTTTAGTACATATTGTTTCTGGTATGGTTCAGCTGAAACATTATTAAGTAATTATAATAATAATGAGGAGTGACACGTTTAAGGTATCACTATAAAATGCTGTCAAATTAGAGATCTTTATCTGAATAAGGAAAAGTTCCGAATAACGAACACGGAAGCTTTAAAAGAATCCACTGACTCAGTACGGGAAGTCTCTGACTTCCTTCCACGTTATCTTTTCTTACCAACTCCTCTCACGCAATCCAGGAAAAAAATAAAAAGTTCAAGTAACATAACAAAACAATAATAAATGACACAAACACTATCTGCAATAGATCCTATACCATATAATAATAAATCACTGAACGTCTTTAATTTTATGGACATTGATTTAGTATGTGAGGTACTCAATGGTTGTATCTGGTACAGTTCCCGAGATATGTACGAAATTACTAGTAAGTTTGAGCCTATTTTTCTTTTATATTAAATCAATTAAGTTCTCTTGGATCTAAAACAATAATTTACACAAAAATCCAATATGTCTGCACGCGTCAAAATACCGATGTCCGCTTTCGATGTTTCTTGATTTTCTTTTCTTGATTCCATACAATTTCTGCAGTTTCTTCGACGATATTCCGACAGGATCAATCATTTTGAATAAATTTATTCGCCGATAGAACCAGTACAATAGAATCTTCAATGTATTCCTGCTTTCAACACAAAAGGAAAAAAAAAATGGTCGCCGTCAAAGTAATGCAACATGACACCGATGCACACAAGAATGCAATACTTTCTCTTTAATGGATTAAAGAATCCTATGTCCTGAAAAAGTCTTCTTATGCATTCATGTGTACAGAACACGTTCATAAAT